>NW_015541178.1:134343-138414 GCF_001515605.1 Sinocyclocheilus anshuiensis | reverse complement strand
AATTTTTTATATATGTGTATATATATATATATATATATATATATATATATATATCTGAAGTGGCATATGTTTGCATCATCAGCTTGAGTACTAGTGTCAGCTGTTTACCACTGCAACTAGGTAACAACTCAGGCCAGAAGATGCCAGCTTCACTATTTTATTCATGTTTCAGTTGCATTGGATTGATCAACAAAACTTTACATGCACATACACATACACAGCAGCACCTCTGCTTGTTGTTTGCTGCTACTGATGTATTGCAGAAGATGCAAAAACATGAGCTGCTCTCCAAAAAAATTTTTTTGGAGACCAGGATAATGCATTATGCTACAGCTACAGCAATCTGCATGGAAAGATACAAATTATTTTTCATAAATATCGGTTTACATCTGCAAATATTAAATAACTTTCTCTGTAATTCCTTTTTGTAGAGTTCATTATTTAAAGTTTCAATTATTTTGCAAACTAAATATTTTAAAACGTATAGTTATAGTTCTGTCAGGACCACTATCGTCAAAGATGATTGACAATTAGCATAAAGTTTGGATTGGCGGTATGGTTCCGTTCTGGGCAAGAACTCCCTGCGCATCCATGCAGCCTAGCATGGATGAGAGCAGGGAGCGCAGCGATAACCCCCCCAGGGTAAACAGAACAGAACCAACATAAATGTATTGCAGATATCGTTAAAGTTCAATAATGTTATGTACACATTTTAGAATTAGTCTGATTCAAAGTAGAATCAGAAGGCTGAATCCTGACTGACAGAGGAGGAGTTGGGGATGGAGGAGGGTAATTAGCTATTGAGCAATGCGAAAACTGCTGATACTACTGCGGGACCTTATACAGTATATGAATATTTAGATAGCTGTCGTATTCCCATAGGTTGATGGGATCAGCTGAGAGTCAGCTGATGCGAGCTTGACTAACGTGACCTGCCAGAACTAACGCTACACTAGATTTTTAGTAATAGTTTTTTATCAATGATAAACACCTTCATTCTAAAGCTCAGTTGCAACAATTGATATTGTATTCATGCATGAAAATGCATTGAGACTGCATTCATATTATCTGAAGAAGAAAAAAAACCCTGTGACCACCCTTTCAATTGGACAACTGGTACAGTTCTTTATTATCAAAAAAAAAGAAAAAAGTTTATTCTAGTAAAACAAACTGAACTCTCATTTTAAAAGGCCTACATGAAAGTCTGTAGCATCCTCATATATGTTGTGGCGTTTCAGCACAAAGAATGAAATTCTCGCTTATTAAACACACACACTCTTGAAACATGTTGGTGTGTGATTGTAAGAAAGTAGTGATGAGAAACAAAGTGATAGACATTATTATTATTACAGGTTGTACAATCGCCTACCTTAAAGTCCAGCAGGCGTCTAATTGCTGGTAACAGCAGAGAGAGAGCTTCAATGATGACGAACAGACACATTCAAACTAATGTTCTCTGTCTTCACAGCTCTTAATCTGGCCAACAGAGCAGTGACCTTCTCTGAGTGGCCTTTAAATTTTAATGAAAGGTCTTCTGAGAGGTTAAGTGAGTCCTTTGAGAGAGGATCGTACTTAAACTCTTGAAGAAAGAGAGAGCAGGAGAAAGTAAGTGGGAGCGAATGAGATGGAAAGCAGCAGAATAAGGTTAAGGCTGTTTAGTGGCCTACTTTTGTTTGTCCTCAGGTACAGAGCGAATCTGCCAAGGTATATACCTGGGTTTACAGGGCATTGACCCAATAATGTGTTTTCATTGTTTAAGAAAGCGTGATCCAGCCTTGCGTTGCGTAGCTGCATGCTCAGCCTCAGGGCCGCAGCGCAGCCGTGCTTTCAGACGGGCAGCAATCTGGACACATGAACCCACCGTATGAATTATACTGGGACTTTTCTGGCTGTGCGAAGGGGTAGAGTTGAGGAGATGGTGTTGTTCTGTGGCTGATGTTGGTATCACAACTTATGAATTTGTTTTTGCATGCAGATTGCATTTAATATTTAATTTTTGTGTTTGTTCTTTTGCAAACTCATATTTGTTTGACTTATTTTCATGTTATTTCACTTCTAGTTTTTGTCTTTGCAATATTTTTTTTTTGTTCAATAAAGTTTATACACTAAAAATAGTTTAGAAGCATTTTTTTAATTAGAAATTACAAAAACAGCAAGTAACTAGTAAATGAATTAAACGTGAAATTCTACCTATAATGATTCTAATCAGGGTTTTTACTTTTATAATACAGACTCAAATTTCAAGAAAAAAGTTTCTCTTGTAGATTTATACATTGTTAAAAGTTAAATCACTTTTAAAATTTGTTTTTAATTTATTCATTACAAAAATTACATAATCAGATGTTGGAATTTGGGAGATTAATTAAATTAGAATATACGGACAGTACATTGATTTATAAAAACAATGTGAAAAAATTTTTTTCCCCTGTAATTTCACTTAATTTTTGTTTGTATTTTAGTTTGCATTTAATATTTCATTTCTGTGTCTGGGTCATTTGCAAACACTAATTTGTTTGAGTTATTTTCATATTTCACTATCCGTTTTAGTCTTTACAATAGTTTTTAATCAATGATTACAGTAAAACACTGAAAAAAATAGTATAGACACTATTTTCACTAAGCAATTGCTAGCATATTTCACAAACAATTACAAACGACAGGAAGACACTGAATTAAAAGTGAAATTTTGAAGTAATTAATTCAATAATCTTTGCTTTATTTACTACTTAAACAATAATAAAATAATTAATAAACAATTACAGTGTAGTTTGGTCACAAATGATTATGGATGGCAAATGGTTTATTCTTCTGAGCTTAACAGACTGTATGGTGGATTTTTGATTATGACTCTGTTGCTACAAATGAGTGACTGCAGAAATAAGCAGCTGTTCGGTACTAGCAGCCAATGTTGTGTAAGTTTTGGCCAGGTTGTGCGAGTCTGCCGTGCGCCTGGCTCTGAGATCCTCCTCCTTCCTCTCTCTACAAACAGAATTTTGGGCAAAGAAAAGGACTGATTACTTTGGTACTCTTATTTCTCATAATAGATTTACATTTATGTAAAGCGAACGCTTTCAAAAACATCTTCCAAAGTTGTAATTTTAATTAGAATTTTAATTGTATGGGTAAAGTAGGTGAAAGTAGAATGTGCACAACAATGACACTTTTCTGTGAAAACTTTCACTACATATCCTTTTATTTCAAGTGTTTTATATAGTAGGTGAAGCAGGTGAAGTTACACTACTGTTCAAAGATCAGTAAGATTTTTTTTTTCTTTTAGCAAGAGTGCATTGGATTCATCAAATTCAGTGACATTAAAGGGGTCATATGATGCGATTTCAAGCTTTCCTTTTTCTTTCGAGTGTTACAAGCTGTTTGTGAATAGATAAGATCCCTAAAGTTGCAAAGACTAAAGTCTCAAACCCAAAGAGATATTCTTTATAAAAGTTAAGACTCGCACACGCCCTCCGAAAACGCCTCGTTTAAACATGCCCCCACATGTCTACGTCACTGTGGGAAGATTTGCATAACACCACCCAAATGTTCACGCAAAGAAAGAAGGCATAACTTTGATTCTCGCTGTAGTATTGTTGCCGCTGCTGCCGCCATGTTGTGAAGACGCTGTGCGTTTCATTGTGAAAGCGAAACTACTTTGTTTGGCCTTCCAAAAGAGGACACAACTAGAAATCTGTGGTTAAGTTGTATTTACAACACTGTTCCAGAACACTTCAACCCAAATATTCAGATGTGTGCAACGCATTTTACGGAGGATGAGGACTGTTTCCTGTGAGAGTAGCCTACAATGCCGGTGTTCTGACAAATAATGCCGACTCACAGCATGTAAGTACGTTTTAATATTTAAAGGATTTGCCACTGATGATTCAAAAGCAAGTTTTGAGCAGTGTAGAGTTAGCGCTTGTTGTTTGTTGTTTCTCCGATCACAAATGCAGACATGGTTTTATGTTTACACGGCTCAATACACAACGCAACGTGTAAAAAGACAGTATAAGTAATTATAATCAGTAATTATGTCCCCACTGGATGCAACAAATGCCTCGTTTATAATGGGTTTTA
>NW_015541178.1:129492-134213 GCF_001515605.1 Sinocyclocheilus anshuiensis | reverse complement strand
TAAACACATTTCATTACACCAAATACACAAAATAATGTTCTTTTTTAGCAACGTCATATGACCCCTTTAATGATTTTTAACTTTCTATGTGTCAAAGAATCCTAAGAATAATAATAAAATTATAATATTAATTATTATTATTATTATTATTAATATTATTATTATTATTATCCACAAAAATACGAAGCGACACAAATGTTTTCAGCATTGATAATAGTAAGAAATGTTTATTGAGAAGCAAATCAGAATATTAGAATGATGAGACTGGAGTAATGATGCTGAAAATTCAGCTTTGCATCACAGAATTAAATTATATTTTACAATGGATTCAAATAAAGAACGTCTGGGGTTACGCATGTAACCATGGTTCCCCGAGAGGGAATTCCACGCTGCGCCCCCTAGGGGGCACATTGGGGAATGCAGCCTGCATGACCGGTGTCTGAAGCACGTGTGAAACAACGCCAATTTATTGGTCCACCTGGCCCATGACGTCATAGGCGGGGTGCCCGGAAGCATAAAAGGGCACCTGCTGAATAAGTCATCCACTTAAGCTGTCTGAAGGAGATGTAAACAGGCAGGCTGAAAGCATGGCGAGGCAGCGCAGTGTCTTGTTCCATCTCGGGGAACCATGGTTACATGCGTAACCCGAGACGTTACCCTTCTAGGGAACCCCTAGCTGTGCCCCCTAGGGGGCACATTGGGGAAGGAAATCCAACCATGCCGTGTCGAGGCAAGTGTCTGTCCACCTGGTGGGGGAGCACCAAGGAAGCGACAGACGTACATCTAGCCTTTCCTCAGAAAGGGGCCATGCCACTGCACCACTGGCCACTCACACACATCAAGGGGAACATCCCACCCAAGTTAAGAGCACAAATATCCTCAGATAGCTATGCTATGTGAGTCATATAAGCCTGGATACACAAGACCACTGAAGAGACTAACTAGAAAGCCTCTAGAGGAGCTCAAAGATAGCTACTTGAATCCCGGTAAGGAGAAATAGCTGCTGAGCTCAGATAGCTATGTCCTAAAGGTCTTATGAAGGCTTATAGAGCAGAATAACCATACACAGCTTGCCTAGATAGCCAGGCAAAACCTGGCAAAGCTACCCAGACCACAGAGAGTGGGCTATCTACTTACAACCCTAGCAGGGGAGATAGCACTGTCTAGGCAAGGGCTCAAGGAGACCTCTACTTAAAACCCTAAGCAGGGGAGCAATCACTGAGCTAACACATAGCTACCCTCAGATAGCTAAGTACAGTCAGTGCCTTGCGAAAGTATTCATACTCCATTCATTTTTTCACATTTTGTTATGTTGCTGCCTTATGTTAAACTGCTTTAAATTACTTTTTTTCCACATCAATCTACACTCCATACACCATACTGACAAAGCAAAAACAGAATTGTCACAACTTCGTAAATTTAGTAAAAATAAAAAAACTGAAATAAGTACATTGCATAAGTAACTAAATATACAATCTCAAGTACTCTTGTTTCTTAGAGTCTGAGAGTCCTTTAGGTGTTTTTATGCAGAATCCAAGTTTGTTTTCATGTGTCTTCACTGAGGAGAAGATTGAGTCTGACCACTCCGACATAAAGCCCAGATCGGCAGAGTGTTGCAGTGATATTTCTCCTTCTCCAGATTTCTCCCATCTGCATATATGATCATGGAGCTCAAATAGAGTGACCATCATGGTCTTGGTCACTACTCTAACCAAGACCATTTTCCAGGTGCCAGGAGACCAGCTCTAGGAAGAGTCCTGGTTGTTTCAAACTTCTTCCATTAAGGGTAACAGAGACTACATGCTTCTGTGACCCTTCAAAGAAGCAGATTTTTTTTTCTGAACTCGTCTGAGGTTCTGAATGCTCTGGACTGGGTTTTCATTAAGGCTATCTCTATATTTTGCTGCACTGAGCGTTTCTTCTACTCTAACGAGTCCCTCAGTCCTTGCCACTGAAAAACAGCCCCACAGCATGAGGCTGCTACCAGCACACTTTACTTTTGGGGTGGTACTCTTCAGGTGATGAGCAGTGCCTGGTTTCCTTCAAACATGATGCTTGGAATTGAGGTTCATCAGACCAGAGACTCTTGTTTCTTAGAGTCTGAGAGTCCTTTAGGTGTTTTTATGCAGAATCCAAGTTTGTTTTCATGTGTCTTCACTGAGGAGAAGATTGAGTCTGACCACTCCGACATAAAGCCCAGATCGGCAGAGTGTTGCAGTGATATTTCTCCTTCTCCAGATTTCTCCCATCTGCATATATGATCATGGAGCTCAAATAGAGTGACCATCATGGTCTTGGTCACTACTCTAACCAAGACCATTTTCCAGGTGCCAGGAGACCAGCTCTAGGAAGAGTCCTGGTTGTTTCAAACTTCTTCCATTAAGGGTAACAGAGGCTACATGCTTCTGTGACCCTTCAATGAAGCTGAATTTTTTCTGAAATCTTCCCCAGGCGTGTGGCTTGACACAAACCTGTTTCTGAGCTCTACAGGCAGTTCTTTTGACCTCAGGGCTTGGTTTTTGCTCTGATATGCATTATCAGCTGTTAGACCTTTTATTAAAAGATGTGTGTGCCTTTCCAAATCATACCCATTCAATTGAATTTGCCACAGGTTAACTTTACTCAAAGTATAGTAACATCTACAAGCAATTTGAATGCTCCTGAGCTAAATTTCAACTGTCCCAGATAAGGGTATGAATACTTATGCAATGGAATCATTTAAGTTTTTTATTTTTAATAAATTTGCAAATATGTTAAAAACCATTTTTTTGCTTTACCATTATGGTGTATGGAGTGTAGATTGATGTGGGGAAAAAAGTAATTTAAAGCAGTTTAGCATAAGGCAGCAACTTAACAAAATTGCTTCATTCGATAGAGCGGCCATATTGAGCGTTGCATTTTTTTCCCATTCAAAACTATACGAGTGACACGTCTTGGGTAATCTATAGTCTTTGTCCTGACCAAGACACATAACGCATCGTGTGTCCTAAGCTGCGAATCCCACGATCGGAGTCCTCAGTGGGAGCAACAGTGGGACCCGAACCGTGAGACGCAAACGCCTGTCATTAATCACTCGAGAAGAGGGACAAACGCGAATGGAACTTTTCATTGGAAACTCTCACAATGAGTGCGTTCAGAGCCCTCGAGCACTGGACGCGCAAGCTCCTGACCAAGACACATAACGCATCGTGTGTCCTAAGCTGCGAATTCCGCGATCTGAGTCCTAGCCGTGCCTCAGCAACAGTGGGACCCGAACCGCGAGACGCAAACGCCTGCCACTCATCACTCGAGAAGAGGGACAAACGCAAACGGAGCTTCTCATTGGAGACACTCACAATGAGCGCATTCAGAGCCCTCGAGCACTGAACGAGCAAGCTCCCGACCAAGACATATAACATATGGATTGTGTGTGTCCTCAAGTGTCAGAAACCTCGGGCACAGAGGCACACACTCTCCACAACGCTCACCCGCCCTGGTCTATCACACGCACTTTAAACAGATGGCTCCTGAAGACAGCAAAGAGGATGACATATTCAGCAGGTGCCCTTTTATACTTCCGGGCACCCCGCCTATGACGTCATGGGCCAGGTGGACCAATAGACTGGCGTTGTTTCACACATGCTTCAGACACCGGTCATGCAGGCTACATTCCCCAATGTGCCCCTAGGGGGCGCAGTGTGGAGATCCCTAGAAGGGGAACAGTTCTTTTAAATTGTAATAACATTTCACAATATTACTGTTTTTACTGTATTTTTGATTAAATAAATGCAGCCTTGGTGAGCATACGATACTTATGATAAACAAGATATCTTACCATATGAAAGCCTTGCCAACCCCAAACTTTTGAACTATAGTGAATATAAATCATGTAATCTAACAATCTTCCTTAAATTTTGTCCATTTCATTGAAATGCCTACAATATGACTGAGCCACAAGCGGCGCTGAAATCTTGTTAGTATGAGCCCAGCCTTGTTTTGCAGTTGATATGAGTGAAGGATAAATCCAGATGATGCCGTCATCACTTATGTGTAGTGTGCGTCTGTGACAGAGCGATTTATGATCCCAGGAAACGCAGCCTAGAGAAGTCATAGGTCTGAACTAACGGTTTGTAATGACACACTGCAGGATCCCGAGGGGCCGCCGGGTGCTGCTGATGGTGGGACACTTTGGAAATTAAGTCACAAATCAAGATGCACTTGTTATTGTGTTGAGCGCCTCTTGGCTCGTGTGGATCTGGACAGGTGCGCTCGCACATTTGTGGCCATTTCAGCAGGTGTGTTCTGAACAGGTGTCTGCCAACAACAGATGAATAGCTCGAAGGAAGCACAACTGCTGCTTTCACACAGTCATATACAGAAATATACATTAACATAGGGAGGGTACGCTCTTAAAAATACATTTGAGACCTGATAGTACCTTTATGAGTTTCTGTACATCAGTGCATGTTATCGCAAAGAGAAGAAAAGAATAAATAAATAAATAAATAAATAAATAAATAAATAAATAATGTAGTATTTATTAAATATATAAATATTTCAAAATATATAAAATATAAAATTAATATTAAATATATTTTGTTTTGGAGCAACATGTATAATAAAATAATATAAAATAAAATAATAAAATAAATTCCTGTAAATGCAAGTTTTAAGAAAGAAAAATGAGTCATTTTGACTCAACTTTCTGTGCATCAATGCATATTAAATAAATAAATGAATAT
>NW_015541178.1:109069-129276 GCF_001515605.1 Sinocyclocheilus anshuiensis | reverse complement strand
TAAATAAATGAATATTTTAAAACCACATTTTATATAAAAAATAAAATCTATTGTCCAATATAATATAATATAATAAATATAATATAATATAATATAATTAATATAATATAATATAATATTCTGTATATGTACATTTATTTATTTACTTTACTTAGTGTTAATTATTGTTTATTAAAACATCTTTTATATTGGTGAAAATAACCAAAGTACTGATCTGTAGAGTATATAGCAATATAATATCAAGGGCAATATAATATCAAGAAAATCTCTGAAGAATTTTAATGGCTCATCTCAAGACACTTACATAGCCAAAAGTGGAATATGATAAGAAGAGAAATAACCATTGAAGAACCTTAATTCCTAGGAGTGTTTGTCTAATAGATTTAGAAGTGGGTCACGGAATACAGGACAGAAGAACCGTCCTGAAATGTCGAACAAACAGAAGCAGGGAGGGTTTAGCGTGAGAGGGATTCTTCGTAGCTTAAGTCGATGAGATTCCACCGCTTAAAAAAAGAAAGATGAATGAAGATGAGATTAAAGGAGGATCGGGAGGGCTGGAAAACAGCTGATCGATGGCTCCGCGTGAAGATCCTTTGTGCAGTAATTACAGCAGAGCCACAGCTGCCTTTGTTTCCCAACACTGAACTGATGAGCAGCTTCACGCCAGCGTTCGTATGGAAGACAATTCAGCAGAAGGTCACTTCCATGGTTATGAAGCCACGGAAACACTTTTTCCTCTTTTATCAGGTGTTCGTTTTGTTTTTCATGGATCCGTTTTGCTTTGGAAATAAATAGCAAGCCTGGCAAATGTCAACATGAGCACATTGATGGCCACAGCTGAACCCAATTCCATCGAGTGAGGACAGAAAATCAGTGGATTGAGTTATCTGAGGCTCAGGTCCTGACCTTTGTGCTCATGTCTGTGATAGCGGGAGCCTTTATTGATAACATTTCTCAATAAGGGTCTTCTGAATAGTGATTGGAGCAACTTCAAAATGAGACGGGTTATCGATTACCGGTCTATGCCGATCACAACGGAAGTTGAGAGAAGAGGGCAGTTTGGACTAGAATCAATTTTTGTTTTTTTGTTTTTTTCAGAACAGTTTTCCACATTCCACCAGTCAAGCTTTATTTTTTTGGCTTCCAGCATGCTTTGTATTTATTTATTATGTATTGTATTTTATTTATTATGATTTGCTCCATATATATATATAATTAAATATTATTGTACTGGAAATAGGAAAGTTACCTTTATGACCACTCAGATAGCATAATTTTAGTCACATTACATTGTTATTATTGTTTTTTTTTTTTTAAATATAATACAGTTATTTATATCTTTTGCTTGGAGCAATTTACATATTTCGATTAATTTATAGAAACAAATATAAAACAACTAAACCAAATCCATGTTTTGTGTGATAGAAATATTTCAAAACGAATAATAATAATAACACAATCAATAATTATTATTTCAATTAAGTTACATAAATGAATACATGTTTATCAGTTTTATTTATCGATTATCGTTTTTTCTAAATCAAATAAATGTTGTTGTCAAAAATATGTTTAGTTATAATTTATATATTATACATAAATATAAGTATAATTTATTTTAAATAGAAATATTTCAAAAGTAATACATGGCATTAATATAAAAATAATGCTATTAATTCATTTAAATTATTGTTTTGATGATTGATATTTCACCCATCAATTTATATAAATAAATGTATCAGTTTTGCTTATCAGTTATCAATATGTTTCTATTAACTAAATCAATGTTTGCTGTGAGAATATATGTTCATTTATAATTCATATATTATTGATTTGAAACAAGTATTTTGCAACATTATACGTGTCTTTACTGTCAATTTTTAATAGTTTCAAGAGTTTCAGTGTCGCCATCTTGGCTTATGATATTTGTTTTATAACTTTATTCCAGTGATTACAGCTTTAATTATTAGTTAAAATGCTTTTATATGTGAAATGATATAATGTGGCATTCAAATATATGGGTAACTGAATAAAATGCTCGCCTGTTCGTAGCCAGTGTTGGGAAGGTTACTTTAGAAATGTAATAGGTTACAGATTACAAATTACCCTATTTAAAATGACACCACGTGAAAGTGAAACCTGAGCGGTGAACAAATTTTCGGCAGCTGAAAGACCAATATAGACCATAATATAGATTGTGAACTGATGTGTGCTGTAAATCTTTATGCCGATTTCCCTCAGGGAGTGATTTGATGTTCCTCAGGAGACGTTCAACAAAAGACTTTGCACTTAGAAAACTAACACGGAACGTATCGCTCTGTGTATATATATATATATATATATATATACTAGGTACAAAGGCAGGGGAGTTCCTGTCAGAGCCGTGATGGAGCTTCCTGGCAAGTCGGCCAATCCTGGCCATGGAGTTTATGTCTATAACCTCTCATGCTCTATAAACCTAAATTGTTCTATCAATCACAAAAGCACAAATATCAACAAAATCTCAAGCCGATGCTTCTGTTATCATCATTTACGGCAAATTTTTTTCACTCCCCCTTAGCGGGAGTGCATAATGGTGTTTAGATTGATTCAGACCAAATTTACTAGTGTAGTTTTATTGCAACAGAGACTGTGAAATGACTTTAGAGGAATGGAACGCATCAGTTCTGCAAGCCGTTGTGACGTTAAGCAGGTGACGGGTCGAGAAACGGAGGCGAATGAGTTAAAGAATAAATGTGATTACTCTGAAAGCTATTGGTTCAGGCCGAATAAAGTGGTTGAGACAAGTTGAGAAACAGCCGCTTAAATTGCATCAGTGAACAGAACCCAACACACAAGTACACTCCAATGCACACATATCGCAGCTGTGTATTGATATTCCCAACACTCTTTGGGAAACACGGACAACCTTTTCTGATAATCTTCTCGGACTATTCCATGCATGGCTTCTCTTCGGCCCCGCCGGTGAAATCGATGCCAAGCCGGACGGAAATTTGGTTAGAGACACCGGGTGCGCTTGTAATCCCATCATGCTCAGAGTCGCAGACACATTTCAGCCAGAGTTAAATATGGTTGTTTGACGGGCCACCGTGATCGATTTCTTCTTTCGGCGGTGTTATAACTCCATCGTGGGCCTGCAGAGCAGCTTTTATTGCCGCGGCTGCTCTCGAGGGCGGCGCTGATGTTGCACTAAAACTCAGAGCGTGTGCGTGCAAATGGCAGCAATTAGAACACAAACTGAGCTCTGGAGAAACATCCGAGGAAGTGATGCATTGTCTACATGTAAGGCAAAAAAGATTTTGTTGAAATGTTGCAAAACTGAGTGTGTTGCAGAAAATGTTTAATTGGTGCCGTGTGTAAGTGTGTATGCCTTTAGATGATGTCCCCCTCTTGGTCTTTTTTAAGATAAATAATAAATGACAAGGGATAAATAATAGCACATTCGAAATGTTAAAATATACCATCAGCTCCTACAACACTGCAAACCTTTGAGGTTTTTATTCTTTGTATTGAGTCAGCAGGTCAATCTGTGACATTTAGATCTTCTATTGGTCAAAAATCTTTTAGAAGTGGGCATTTCATAGCAGAATAGAGCCGGTCCTGAATGTGAGTTTGCAGTCAGTTGAAGAGAGAATGAAAATGTTGTCCCAGGAATCATATGAATATAAATATGAGCCTATTTTAAATGGTGACCAGGGGCTTGTTTCATAAAACAAGTTTACCAAATAAGCCAGGTTTATTTTAGTTAGTCTGACTTATTTTCAGTTGATTTGGTTCAAAATAAGTCAGACTAACAGAAATAAGCTTGGCTTATTTGGCAAACTTGTTTTATGAAACAGGCCCCAGGATATAGAGGCTGAACAACAAGTTCCAAGTTCCTTGAGAGTATTTTAATTTAATTTAATTTAATTTAATTTAAATTTATTATTTTTTATTTGTATTGAAATTTTATTTCATTTTATTTCATTTTTAAACAATTTTATTATTTTATTTTATTTTGCTGCCTTAGTGATGTTAGTCATTTCAGAGACAGACTTCTTACATTCAGATCAAACATTACAAATTCACACTTTTTTTTCTCCCTAGAATAATGTGCACTAATGAATTGCTCACAAGAACTTGTTTTAAAATAGTAAATTATTTCAATTATGATTTTATGTTAATAGCCCAGGTCATGTAGCAAATATATTTTTTCTATTATCTTAGTTATCTATTATTAATAATGTCTGTGTGACTAATATTTTATTCACTGAAGATAAATGTCTGAATTTAAACACATTTTATTATTTATATTACACATTTTGCACATTTACAATAAATTTACAATGCATCAACATACAAAAAAAAGCATAATCTTCAATGTATTCCTTTTAATAACATGTTAATCAGGAGAGCAATAAAATAGTAAATATTTTTACATAGAGTAGCATAATTTAAACCTACATTTACAAGTGCATACGGAAGTCAAGTCAAGGAAATCTCATGGGGAAATATAATTACAAACGCAGATCCCAGATTAATCCTACTAATCAGAGAGGGAAGTGTTGTGTTTGCCTTTAGTTCTGTCAGTATATTGTAACTCTGGTACCTACTGAATTCAGTAGGTTCCAGAATTCCCTGTGTTCCTCATACCCTCCATTTACGGCACTGGGACTCTCTACCCCCAATTCACATCAAACGTCCCTTGTGAGACGAGTGCAGACAAACAAATGAAGTATAAATAAAGCTGCGTTACAAATGTCAGCTTGTGCTCTTGGCGGCGTCGCATGGGAGTAAAAAGAGCTTCAAAATAATGAGACATTATGAGCAAGTGCAGTTTATCTCAGTGCGCGCAGGAGCGTGAATCAAACCTCTTTTGTTCCTGCGACTTCCAGAGGTTTATTGCAGAACATGGATCAGATTGTCAGAGTCTCACCCAGAGGACTGGGTCACTTTAGCTCTAGTTCACAATTGTGTTTCTGCTGCTACAGCTCATTCTGCTGCGTGTAAGGCCAACACGAGATTATGTTAACCTCATTTTATACAAGATGGCGTTTACAGCATGCTGATATGGAAATACAATATACTGTTTGCAAATGTGGTTTGTTTGGGTGTCCTGGGTTTGGGGAATAAAAATGGAAATTGTCATAAACATTTTTTTGCTTTATCTATTGTTGTTTCGTCTTGGCACGTCATGTTCACTGACTGGCTAGAGTCAGAGTGCACAGGGTTCTTTTACAGTCTGTCTGGAAAGATATGTTTGCAATATATCAAAATTGGGACACTGAGGACTTTTAAGGATGAGGTAATCATTGGATTTACCAAAATTTGCAAGGTTAGTGACATCAAATCTTTAAAAATATATTCAGAGTTTTATCTGCCTCAGGTTTCTTTTTCTTTCTTTCTTTCTTTCTTTCTTTCTTTCTTTCTTTCTTTCTTTCTTTCTTTCTTTCTTTCTTTCTTTCTTTCTGTTTCTTTTTCTTTCTTTCTTTCTTTCTTTCTTTCTTTCTTTCTTTCTTTCTTTTGATTTGATTTGATTTTTAACTAAAAAGGGAAGTTATTAAGAGACATAATTATTCTATTTTGATCACAAAATCATTGAAACATTACAAATCATTTTTTCTTATTTTTTTATTCTTATTATTTGCTCACAATAAGACCATAAACATTTTTGTTTGCTTGTTCGTTTATTTTTGCAAGTTATCTAAAGCATTCGTTTCAACATTCTATTCTATTCTATTGATGAAAATTGTCATACAGACATTTTAGTTTTTGGATTTGCAAAGTTTTCAAGGTTACTGGCAACAAATCTTTATAATACCTTCAGAAGTTTGTTTGAGACTGCCTCACAAATTTGTAGATCGGTTTATTTTACAGTATAATATTTTATTTTATGTTTTATAATTTTATTTTTTTATTTTTCATTATTTTGTATGTATTTTATTTTATTTTTTTTTATTTTTTTATTTGTTTTTGCAGCCTGGATAACGTCAACTAAAAAGGGAAGTAATTTAAAGGGGTCCTATTATGCTCTTTTACAAAGTCTTGATTACTCTAAGTTCGTCTGCTTTGGGAAAGCTAGCGCATCTCAGACATAGTGATAGCACTCGTTGTCTTCTCTAGTGCAGCTCAACCAGGTCTCATCCCATTCGTCGATCTTTGTGATATCACAAATCCCGGAAAATATGCGTTGTAGTTCAAGCGAGTCGTTCGTTGTAGTTTTTGAAAAGTGATTTCTTTTCAATAAAATATCTCCTTTTGAAGTGGACTTTGAGCTTTGTAACTTTGCAGATCTTTTTTTATGCTCAAACAGCAACATTACAGACTAACTAAAGTTGAAAAAGTGAAAAATTATTTAAGATTTAAGAGAGAAAATTGTTACATTTCAATAAAACACTACAAAGACACACTTTTTTGTCTGTGTCATGTAGCAATTGTATTCTCTATTCTATTCTATTCTATTCTATTCTATTCTACAAACATTTCTATTTAGTTAGTGACAACAGATCTTTCAAATATATTCCAAGTTTTCTTTAAGACCTTATGTAGGTTAGTTTATAATATTTCTTTAACCCTGTCTCTAAACTGTGCATATTAACTTATCGACATTTTAGATTATAGCACAATAGTAGGTTAGCACATATCAGTTAGATTGCTTTTCCTGTCTAAAATGCCAAAATAAGCTGCAAAATGGAGCTGCCCTTATGACATCCATCAACGGGAGACTATCCACAGCATATTTGGCTTCATCTTCTGAATTATATTTGTAAAATAATCAATCCTTATTACTTTTGGACGGACAGACTCTACACCATTTTTACAGCTCACAGAGACTGCCGTATCATCATTTGAATGACTTTTCTTCAATGCCGAGCTATTATTGTTGCATAGATGATAATTTCAAATCAACATACCTCTAAATGGCACATAAAATCCAAAACTCGTGGCTTTGCATACGTGTCTAAGCGGGCCGTTCTTGGCCAGAATGAGCTGCAGCTTGGACCAAATCGTAGTCATAAGTCTGTTTTAACGAGTTCAACGCTTCCATCTCTCTTCCTCTCTGGCAGACGGTTTTCTCTCTCTCTAACTCTCTCCATTGTCAGCTCACACTTTTGACATCCATGACTGCGCTTGGATGCAGATTGCCATTTTGGATGGTGATTGCCCATTGGATTGCCATATGGTAACGTCCCTGCTGGACAATGCAACAGGATGCTAAGTGGCTCCGGAACGTGAACCAGCCGGGCTCGAGTTAATGCCTCTCACGTCTAATTGAGAGCCGGCACAAAGCCGTTCCTCCATCTCAAGCCCATTCAGATCATCTATTGTTTTAGAACTGCCTCTCGCTGCACAATAGAACGCTTTATTTCTCATCGGCCTTGACAGCGAGAGGGAAGAGGCTGCTATTTTTAAAAGCATGTGGGTGACCGCGTTAGCTAATAAACGCTCGCATTACACGAGCCAGCGCAGAGAAGAAGAAAGAGCAGGAGAGAGAGAGAGACAGACACGGCACGCTCGGACATTCAACAATTTGCAGCTGCACAATCCTGACTTCTCATTACACGGAAAATCCACTCCCATCAGCTGCAACGCTCCTTTAGACACCACCTCCTATATTTTATTTAAAGCTCTGTCTGTGAATAGTATTACCAGTGAACACAGGCAAACAGGCATCAGCCATTCTCTTTCTAGTGTACCGGATGATGTAGTCGCATATCATGAAGCTAGAAGTCATTTCTGTGCGTTTTACCCCTCCTTCTCTCGCGGTTACCGCATCTGATGAGATTTACCGTTCACGGCCATTTAGGAAGACACATTTGCGGCTGGCTTCCGCTCGCTATGAAAAAGGAAAAAAGATTTGCATTAGATGAACTGGATGTTCCCTGCCAGTTCGTTAGAATTGGCGGTGCTTGATGGATGGTTATAGATTTGCTGCTCCAGCAGCATTTGGTCCTAATTGGAGTCTTATCTTGACATCTGTAAATATATGGGCATTGACTGGCCGGTCAAATGCATTAGCTATTGTGGTGGTAGCACCTCATTTGTTTTCGCCACAAAATACTTTTCACACCGCGTGCAGACAGAGTTTCATAAACACGGTGTGTTTGCACTTTCCAGAGCTTTATGGGAAAGCTTGATGACATTTTTAGATGCCCAATGCTGGGATGATACTAGTAGCACTACAGAATGCTAAATAGCTTAGTGATATATCAAATCAAAATTGACTTTTGTTTTGCTTTTGTTTGTCATTCCATTCTTTTTCATTAATTTTAGTTTTAGATGTTCCAAAGACAAAAAAGTTTTTTCTTCATAAGCTTTCATCATATACTTTCAACAAAATAGTTTGCACATGAACTACTTTAATTTAATTTCATTTAATTTAATTTCATTTCATTTCACCATTGTGGTTACTGTTTTAGGTAATCCAGACTTTCTAAAATTCTGATCAATCAATCAATCAATCAATCAATCAATCAATCAATCAATCAATCAATCAATCAATCAAAAATAAAATAAAATAAAAATAATGACAAATCATTTAATCACCATCATGTTGCTCCAAACCTGTTTGATTAATTCATTGATTTGGTTGTTTGTTTATTTATTTATTATTATTATTATTATTATTATTATTATTATTATTATTATTATTATTATTATTATGTGGTACACAAAACAATATATTTTTGGATCATACTATGTTATTTTTGGACCCCATTGAAAAAACAAATCTGTTGGAACATTTTTGTTCAATGTATATTTACATTATGAATATTTACATTGACTCGTTTATTATATCGAAATTAAGTCATACAGGACTGAAATGACACGAGGGCGAGGAAATGACACAGTTTCCAATTTATGGATAAACTATCCCTTTAACATAGTACTTTAATGCTGGTTAATGTAGTAGTTTCAAGTATTTTTGTTGCTGTTTATGTCTTGCTGAGTACACTCTGTTATGATAAAACAGGTTTCAAAGGTTCTTTCATGTTCATTTAATCGTTTACATGCTAAATAGTTTAACTTGTCCTCACTTCTGCAGCCAAAATAATAAATTAATATATCAAGAATGAGAGTCCAAACAGCTGATAAAAACATCACAGTAATCCACAGCACTCCAGTCCATCAAATAACATCTTGAGAAGCAAAAATCTGTGTCTTTGTAAGAAACAAATTCATCAAGACATTTTTAACTTGCTTGCTTACGGCTAAAATACGTCCTCAATAAGTAATATAGCTTTCTACAGTAAAAAAAGTTTCTAATCTGAATCAGGAGAGAAATATCAAGCATTGTTAACAAACCAAAACAGTTCAAAACTGTTCTAAATAAAGATGTCGATGGATTTTGATGTGAGAGGACAACAGGAGTTTTTACTGGAGGAAGCGTTATTATGGATTATGGACTTGTATTTTGGCCAGAAGTTAACACGTATTTCTTACAAACAGACAGCTTTTAATTTCACAAGATGATTTTATTATGATTATTGTGATGTTTTTATCAGCTGTTTGGACTCTCATTCTGACGGCACCCATTCACTGCAGAGGATCCACTGGTGAACAAGTGACGTAATGCTACATTTCTCCAAATCTGTTCGGATGAAAAAACAAACTCATCTTGGATGACATGAGTAAAATTTTCGACAAATGTTCACTTTTGGCTGAACTATTCCTTTAATAATCAAACAGCCTGGAAAATCCACACAGGAAGAGTTTATCGGTGGATGTTTGCGCGTGACGTTGATGATGGATCGTTGTGTCACATGGTGGCAGGTTTCAGTGGGCGGGGCTAAGAGTGTGACTCAGCACGGTTGTGTCGTCGGGTGGCACTCTTTGCTTTCAGAACGCCGCTCTGCTTCCAAAACTGTTTCTGTGACAGTTGCCATGGAAACTGGGAGACTCTGATTCACCCTAAGAAGTTTGTGTATGAGTGTGCATATGAGTGCATGAGAGAAAGATAAACATGAGGCTTATATGTGTATTACAGTTACAATCTGTTCTTATCTACACCCGACCGAGTGTGTGTGTGTGTGCACGTATAAAGGAGATTGATAGTTTATTTTAGTGCATCTTGCAGTTTTTGTGAGGCCCATTTCATCATTGCACGATATGTGCAGTGGAAATTCTTTCTTTTTTTTGGCTGCCGGTGTGCTGATGGGAGATTTTTATTCCATGCAGCAACCCTAAGTGCTCAAATAATCTCCATGCTCAAATATCTAATATGCTTTTTTTTTATTTAATAGATTATATAAATGGCAATAAAAGGTGTTGTTTCCTCCTCCAAATACTTATCAGAAAGAAGTTATTAAATGATGGGGGAGGGGGGCCACCGGATGGGGGGTTGCCATGGCGACAGACCGGAGTGCCGGCAGTAATTTGTGGGAAAGCGCATGGCATTTTCTTCTTATTCTGCAACACGGACCTGACTCGCACAATAGCTGGACTCCATCGACTATGATGCAACAAATAACTTCCTGCTTCTAAGAAGTTTGCTGAACTTCACAGGGAACAGAAACGTGCTGGGAGGTTCTGTATTACTTCCTCTGTTATTCTGCAAACTTTTTGGAAGGGTAGTTTGCATTTATTCGGATGTCAGCCGATGCTAACATTCAGCTCACTACTTTATATAAACAACCTTGTGTACATTTTCCTGTGGGAACTTTTCCTTCGCATCTACTTCTCGTAATATAAGCTAATTAGTGTTTCCTAAAGCAAGCATCGCTGTTATTATAGCTCATACTTGGTTACAAACCACTAATGTGCTGTATTAAACTTTTATGCATAACTTTTGTGCTACAGACATTCTGTGTGACCGTCCAAAATCGTGTACTGTCTGAATACGTACTACAATTGAATTTGAACTTTGCGACAGTTAAAAAAGTATGTTTTATATAGTATGAATATGAGAATGAAATTTTGATGCATCACATCTGCTGTCTTGTTACTCTCACATACTTCACTGACGATCACAAATCCTCTCCCATAGCCTCATGGGATAGGAAAGTGTCCATCAAATGCGCACTTCAGTATCTGGGCGGCAGTAGTACATCATCCGGGTACTTTTCCTGCTGTTTTATGAGTACTATGAATTTGGAAATAGTACTCTTTTGGCGTAGTGTTTTTTTTGCATGCTATATGGTAGGGAAGTATTTGATTTCGGACACAGTCATAGTTTTGCCTGTAAGAAACCACCTAGCAACCACCCACAATGCCCTAAAGTGTTAAAAAATAGTTTGTAATTTTACTGGCAAAAGACTGAAAATGGCAAGTAAATGTTTATTTTATTTAATTTATTTATTATGTTAATTGGTTTACTGTAAGTTCCTTTACTCCATACGGAAAACTCTATATGAAAAATTGCAATAGATTTAATGGGACATTTCATGTAATTTTACAGTAAAAATTATTTTATATTTTACAGTTTTTGGAAGTGAAAAGAACAAGTCATCTTAATTTCGCGAATTAACGTAAATTTACATTTCTGAATTCCCTGTGTAACACTTCATATTTGATGGTTTTTCATTGAAATTACTATGTTTATATTTTTTCTTATTAGTTAGGGTTTTATGTTGCATCTTATATTGTTAAATTAATGTTTATGACATTATTTCAGTGTCCTGTGTTACTATGGTGTTTTATGTATTAGTATTTTCCTCAGTTTGTGGAAAAGCTGTTTGTTATGATTATTTATTTATTTATTTGTTTATGTATTTATTTATTTATTGGTTGGTAATTTCCTAAGTAATTTTCTGACTAGTTTTGTATACTTGTTTAATTTTGTAATTTATTTTTAATATATTTTAATATATTTGTAGTGTGTGTGTATATAAATATATAAATTTATAACCTAAAATGTTCTGGCAACCACAGCTGCCTTTTTTTTTTTTTGCACGAGCAAGCATGACTCGCAAACACTAATAATAAACAATATTCTAATGCACAACACACACTTACTGTCATACCAAGCATATTCGTTCATAAATTCCTCCGATTTGACGTTAAAATCAGAATTGCAGCAATATAAATATATAAATTTATAACCTAAAATGTTCTGGCAACCTTTTTTTTTTTTTTTTTTTTTTGCACGAGCAAGCATGACTCGCAAACACTAATAATAAACAATATTCGAATGCACAACACACACTTACTGTCATACCAAGCATATTCGTTCATAAATTCCTCCGATTTGACCTTAAAATCAGAATTGCAGCATTAATCCAGAGCTGGTAAATGAGAACAGGCATGTCTGCTGTGACTCAACATGAACAGCTGGTATACAGGGTGGGTTATTTTTTCCCCAGAGTCTTTCTTGTTGATTGGAGGATGTTCCGTGTTTCTCTCTGTCGTGCTGAGAGTAGTGTGATAACAGAGTTTGTGTGGAATGCACAATTGTTCAAGCTGTGTGATATTTTGCGGTCTGTGCGCGTGTTGGGTGGATGAGATCTGACGAAAGCCATCAGACAGTTTTGCCGATGTCTGACGGCAACAAACACATCTGCGTGCAGCCTGGAGTAGATAAACAAGCATTTACTCAGACTATAGCACCAGAAACACGCAATAAGCTCCTCAACCTGTCTGTGTCATTTAGCAGTACAGCGGCCAGACCTCGAGTTCATCTCAGACTCAGCTCTCACAGACGGGAATGAATGTGATCTCATACTGCAGTCTCTGTAAATGGACTTCATATAATGCCCTTTTCACACTTCTGCACATGATTCCTAACTATGACTTTTTGGAGCCTGTACTTAGACCTAGGAGTTGTAACTGTAGTGTGGGTTCAGCTAAGTGCAATCCTCTGTATCCAAGTGGAGCAGAGATGCATTCACAGGTTGTAGTGGTAGTAAAAATGGTGAGTCAGAGTAAAAAACAAAAAGCAAATAAGTGTTCTTGTAGAAGATTAGAAGAGGAAACTATAAATTGGCTGAGTTCAAAAACAGTGTCCAAACAGCGAGGGGTATGTTTTTGCCTATACATACATACCATTAATTATTAAAGAGGCACTATTTATCATGTGCTATGCTTCTACCACCCGTTAAGGCACATGGGTTATGTCTCTACCCTCTGCATATTAATAATTTTTGTTTCCCTGACAAAAAAAAAAAAAGAGAGAGAGAGAGAGAAAGTATTTTATTTTGGTATTTTATTTCAGTGTGTGTATATATGTGTGCATTTATTTGTGTATTTATTTCTATAATATAAGTTTATATTTTTTAGTGCTGTCAAACGATTTTTGTTTTTGTTTGCGTAATATATGAGTGTGTACTGTGTATATTTATTATGTATATATAAATACAAAAGCATGTATATATTTAAGATAAATATGTTATGTTTATATATTAAATATATTTATATATAATATAAAATATATAAATGTATACATATGTAAATATTTTCAAAATATATACTGTATGTGTGTCAGACTCTGTTTTGTGTTTTGTGTGTGTTTTGCTTCCTATGTTTCCTTTTGCCCTTATTTGGTCCTTTCCATTCCTGTCATTAAGTTAATTTGTTCCCAGGTGTGTCCCATTAGGTCCCCTGAACTTAAACCCTGTGTTTCTGAATTTCCCTTGTCTGGAATTGTATATGTCTGCCCTTGCTACGTGTATTTTCCTGGTTCCCTTAAAGAGATTAAAATCTCCTGTGTTGATGTACTCCTGGTCTCCTCGTTCCTCGCTCCGTGCTCCCTCACAGTAACACCGTGACAGAATTCTGGACCATAAGCGGCACCCTTCTCCCCGTGTTTGTTTTTCGTTTTTTTAAAAGCGTTTTGTTTTCCTGTTCGTTTCTCCCCGCTAAGATGGAGGAACGAGCTTTGTTCATCGCCGTGGCTCAGGCGAGTCATGACCCACTCACCTACACGAGGGCATTCGTGCCACACGCCCTCGCCAGCTCCCTGGATGGGGAGACCCTGGTGACCCTGTTCAGGCTCGGGATCACATACCATCTGCCAACGGAACTCCCAGACACCACCAACCTCGACTGAAAGGAGGTGGTCATCTGGTGTCTGGAGAGCCTCCGATCCCGATTTTTCAAGCCAACTTAAATAACTAGATCTTAGTGTTTTCTTGGTACAAAAAAAGTCGCACTGATGTTATTTTATTTTAGCATTACATATACACACACACACACACACACACACACACACACACACACACGCACACACAGACAGACATATGTATAATTTTATTTTTTATTTTATTGATAAATGGCCTCTAGCTGCACTAAAGTAGTCATTAGCTGCAGACTAGCAAACCCAGGCTCCAGATACTCAAACTAGCTTAAGTTGCACAGACCTGTTTATGGAACATGGTAGATGATTGGCTGTCTAATTGCCAGCTTGGACCACCAAGAACCATGTTCTTGCTGCCTTCGTAGACTGGATTTTCTAGCAGAGGTGGATTTGGACAGTTTGGTCAGATGTCGTTGTAATTACCCGGCTGCTCCAGACCTGAATCCATCACTGCACATGAATCTGGCATTAGCTGTGGGATCCACTTACCTCTAGTCTGGGGTTGCCTAGCGCTGTGACCACAGTAACCAAGCAACATCAGAATTCACATATTACACTGCAGTCAAGGTCTTACCTGAGTGGGCACTGTTATGGATGCTCCAGCCACATTTAGAAAACTATCTCAGCTTTCACCGAGTTAATATGAGCAGGTTCGGTCAAAAGCAAATTTGGTTCAAAACACAATTTTTGACTACAGCTTATTGTCAAAAGCACCAAATGGCATGTAGTAAAAATCATTATTCCTTTTAAGACACAATTTTATGGTTGTTTCAGGTTGTTTCGTTTGCATGCACAGTTTTGCATTAATTATGCTAAAACAGAACCATAAATCTATGCAAGCAATTCAGCAGCAGCGTAGCAGATCTGTTCCGCTAAGACCAAATACATTAACATAGTCATATCCATCACCATGCTAAAATGTTCCGAGAGTTGTCATGATTTAAATATATATATTCTGTGTTTGTGTTTTTTTTTATTTTGCTTTTTATTTTAAGATTTGTATTTATTTATTTAGACTTCAGAAACAGACATGTGTACAGTAAACCACCAGAATGGTAGTAATGTGTTTTGCTTAAACCGTGCATGACCCTTGCCAGATGAATGAACCCATCTTAAGCAGTTTACATGATCTTCAATTGTTATCAGGTTATTAAGCATAAATTGTGTAAGGTAATGCATGCAAACACACTAAGGTCACATAAGTGGCTTAAACAGTGTCTTTAATAGGAGGAAAAGGTAAATGATTTAAGCAATACTGACACCTGGATTTCTGCACGTTACCTCGATTTCTCTTTGCATGTAAATGCCTTTATGAGTACTCTGTCAGCTTGTTCAATGAGCTCACGCCTGACTGTGAAACCGTTCTGAGGTCAAGACTGGAGAAGAATGCGATACATTTTGAAATCGCACATAAACATGTTTTTCTTGCATTGCCGGTTTATTGATTTGCATCTAAACAGGTTTCTATAATGAGCTGGTTTTTGATTTGTATCATTGTTTTGTCCATATAAATACAATCATTAGCTGTATTCTAAAACCCAGAGAGCTGCCTTGCTGTCTACTGCCTACATAGACATCTACCATCTGAGGTGATGGATTTCATTTCTTAATGGTTTTAGATAGGTAATGCTGGTCGGTTACTAGTTTAAGCTGGATACAGTTGCAGATAGACCAACTTGGCCACTGTAGGCATTGCTCTGGATGTGCCTTTAAAAGCAATGTATTTTATGTAAAGTGTGGTTCTAATATACTTATGTGTGCATATACACTAAAACATACAATATTGATGCATTTACTGCATCTAAAATCGAAAATCATTTACATACAAACAACTTTACTAAAGCAGAAATGTTTACAAATCATTATTTAATCTATAAATGTTTAATTAATGGAGTTAATCAATTGATTCTGTTTATTTATGATCAGAGCTGGGTAGATTACTTAGAAATTGTAATCCATTACAGATTACATGAAAACTGTAGTTAGTAATGTAATTTAAGTTACTCATGTTAGGTAATGTATTCTGACTACTTTTTAGATTACTTTTAATCTAACTTGTTCTATACTTACAATTAAATGTACCATACTTATAGAAAAAAGCAAAGAGAAACAAAATATATTCCACTTTTTTTATATCATCATCATATAAAATGCATTAAACATAACATTAAACTAAGGTTTTCCAAACTGGGTTTAATGTAAGAACTGCAGTGTTAATAATAATATTATTATAAATTACCATACCATTGTGAAATACTTTATAGTTCAATATTATAGTTCAGTTAGTGAGATTTCTTTATTGGTTAATCAAATTTTTAATAAAATATTTTTTTTATTATTAAAAATTAATATATACTCACATTTGATGCTTATTGAGCATTAATTTTAGGCTCTGCTGGTAAATATCAATATTAAGGTTTAAACTGGTCATTTAAATGGTAAACAATGGTTAGCTTATTATTGGGTTTTTACTCTCAGAAGAAAAAAAGAAGCCAAACAAGCTAGCAGATTGAAGGCAGGCACCGTACAGCTCAGTGAGTGTCACTGGGTCAGAACAGCAGGAATCGTGTGAAATGTGAATTCGAGGTGACGGCATCAAACTGCAGTGCGGTTTCCATTAAAGGAGAAATGAAAAGTCAAGATTGTGATGTTGAAGTATGAGGAACTCCAACTCGTGTGGCAGCAGTTTAGCTCCCCACACTGCTAGTGCTATGAGGGCTAAGTCATATGGAAGCTAACGCTGAGCACAAATAAACCACTTGAAGAGGATGCATTTTTATTACTGGATGTGTGTGTGTGTGTGTGTGTGTGTGTGTTTTATATGTAGATATATTCATGTGTTTGTGAATTAGCTGCTAAATATATTCTGCATTTGCAGAAATGCAAACATCCTACTATATATGACTGATGGGATCTTGTGCAATTAAGCATTTTTCCCCTTCAGAAATGTGTATTTGTGCACGTGTGTGTGTGCTGTCGAGTGCAGCTGAGACAGGATTTTCTCACCACCCTAAAAATAACCACGGGTGACCTGGGAGAAATCCAATCCCCACATCCAATTGTGGCAGACGAGCCTGCTCTTAACTACTTCAAAAGGTAGAGTGATGAGATTTCAGCCGATCGATACCGCGCTGGGGACCGAACCACAGCGCCTGGCCCCGAAGTGCTCGCTTGTTTGCCTCTCATCTGTAAGCTCCTGTGTTAGCACTCGAAAATACTTGGCATGTCCAAACCTTCGCTTGTAAGTAGACTAACCTTGGGACCCCCTCTTTAGGGACATTGTCAGGTCGTTGGTCTCACAAATTGTCTCAGTGTGTACTTCACACTCTTCATTTAAATCCACAGGTAAACAGATATTCAACAACGAACACAGCCTGATTCTTAAAATCATATCATTGGGTCTTTCTAGCAGAGAAAAGAAGTCGTCGGTTTATTAAACTATCCGTTCACTAGAATCAGTATATCGTGAACACAGAAAGGGTCTTGATTGGGACAATGATGACTCCGTAGCGTTGCATCACGATTACATGGTCGCACATCAAGACGTCACTGGTATTTGTCACAATATCGCCGTGCACTGTAAGATGTCCTTGTGTTTTCCGCCCACTGCCAATTTACCCAATAGTATTTCAACACCCCGGGTTGCCAGCTGGTGGAAAATACAACGTATTTCAGCTATAGAAGCCAGCAAACAAACTGGGTCAGAGATCGCAGATTCTACTCGACCTACAATCTAAAAACTCTATGACTAGAGGCATATTAAAATGTGGATAAATCAACTCATCAACTTACAGTGTAAGGCTTATCGCCTTCCATTATCAACTGCACTTGTTGTGTGTCCTCAATCTGGCAACCCACATGAGCGTTGAGACTGAGGAGGAGGGGGCAGGACAAGCAACTCTCTCCAATATTTTGAGTTTGGACTGCAGTACCCATTTCAACTGCTAGCTGTCAATATTACACACTGCACCTTTAAGCAGAGTTTAACAGAGTTTAAGCAACTGCCAATGGGAGCATAGATTGTGATACAGATGAATACTGCAGTCATGTAGGAACGCCTACCAGCAACCAACAGCACAATGACATGCAACCTCCACCCATTTAATCACTGTCAATGCGAACGCCCGATGGAGGTGTACACTTACACTTGACTCCAGTGGTTTCTGCAGGTTGTTGTTTGGACACTGACACAGATTTCCTTTAAAACGGTCACTCACATTATAGGCATCCTATCTCTTGCTAAATTACTGAATATGAATGATTTGTTTTTAAGAAGTGCTAATGGGATGCCATGTTCCCTGTGGCTGATCGTGACCATCATGATAGCTGACAAAATGGTATGCTTTTCATCAACACCAAGCCTGTCATTTCGCTCTAGTGTTTTGAGTTGTCAAAGGATCTCTCTGCACTGGTGCCCAATTTTGTTTCAGATCATAAATGTGCATTGATATAATTTCTCAGAGTGGCTGACTCATAGATGTGAGGATATATTCTTTCTAAAATGGTAATGTTGATTAAAACACCCAATCAATACTGTGAAAATTATTATGCTTTGGTGAAATAATTTTTCTGTTACTTGGTTAATTAATGTCCATCTAAAGATGCTTGTAGTTCAGGGGAAACTGCCTTTATGTCTCAGTAGACCAGCAGTGGTACAGGACACTGACACAGATTTCCTTTAAAACGGTCACTCACATTATAGGCATCCTATCTCTTGCTAAATTACTGAATATGAATGATTTGTTTTTAAGAAGTGCTAATGGGATGCCATGTTCCCTGTGGCTGATCGTGACCATCATGATAGCTGACAAAATGGTATGCTTTTCATCAACACCAAGCCTGTCATTTCGCTCTAGTGTTTTGAGTTGTCAAAGGATCTCTCTGCACTGGTGCCCAATTTTGTTTCAGATCATAAATGTGCATTGATATAATTTCTCAGAGTGGCTGACTCATAGATGTGAGGATATATTCTTTCTAAAATGGTAATGTTGATTAAAACACCCAATCAATACTGTGAAAATTATTATGCTTTGGTGAAATAATTTTTCTGTTACTTGGTTAATTAATGTCCATCTAAAGATGCTTGTAGTTCAGGGGAAACTGCCTTTATGTCTCAGTAGATCCAGCAGTGGTACAACACTGATTTGCTTTTATGTGAAGTCATTTAACTGTACTAAATGGAGCATAATTTGTATGTCTGCTTTTTACGATCTTTGCTCAGTTTTAATGAAGTCATAAGCCCATCGGCGGGAATGCAGGCTGTTAAAAGGAACCAAAGGGAGGTTCTGTGATCGTACAGTGTCTGAGGATAAAAAAAATGCAATGTGAAACATTTGTATGCACCCTTTTTACACCATTTTCCAAAGAGTGGCAGAACTGAATTGATATGCATGATAACAAGCTGTAAGAAAATTGGTTCAAAATCCAGAACTCGATAATAACAGACTTGCAGTGAGCTTACAGAAACTTGCTGTGGTTGTTAAAGGTGGGGTATGTATTTATTCAAAAACGCTTTAGAAAACCAAGTCGGGCCGAGTACCAAAACAAACTTGTAGCCAATCAGCATTAAGGGGCATGTCTACTCATGATGTGGAGGAGAGAGCGTTCAGTGCACAGGTTTCACAGAACTAATCGTTGCCTGGGTTGCATACGTATGTTTGGGGCGGAGCTATCAAAATAGGGGCGAGACCCGTTTTGATGTAGGGGCGTGTTTGTTTTGGTGATTTGAAATATCAACATTGGCTACCAGAAATCACTTACCTCACCTTTAACGAGTCACAAACCCTTCATTGTCAACTTTCAGAAAAACAGTAAGGTGTGCTTTAAAGGTGACTGGCCAAATGAAAAAAAAAACAAAAAAAAAACTGCTGTACATGCAACGCCATCTGTTTTGACAGTGTTGCAGTATGTAATATCATCCGGCATATGGTTTCACATATAGTGCATTCCAAAATGTTAAGGTTGGAAAGAAAAAGAGTTATATTTTACAGTAATATTGTAATATGATATTTACTTATTTGCAGCCATTACTTCAGTCTTACAATAAAAAGAACAACAATGAATGAAATGAAAAGGCATTTATTTTAAAAATAGTTTTTTAACATTATAAATATCCCTGCTATCACTTTTAATCAGTTTAATGCAATAAGAAGCATATATATATATATATATATATATATATATATATATATATATATATATATATATATATATAAAAAAA
>NW_015541178.1:66269-108937 GCF_001515605.1 Sinocyclocheilus anshuiensis | reverse complement strand
CAACATCTTACACTGATCTTTTGAATGCTGCTGAACAGTAAATGGGCAAATTTTGTTCAGCTTAAATCAAACCATTTATACAACTTTTAAAACACAGTCTGCCCAATATTACTGTTTATTTTTAGAATATTATGACTCAAACAAAATCCCAGATTCCTATAGTGGCATGAATGCACAGAAACAAGCATCTATTTTATTATTTTTCTTAAAAATGTTTACTTCACTTGGTAAATGTCTTATTTGGAAATGAATATAAAAATGGTTATCAGAATAACATTTGTACACACATTAGGACACAAAGTATTTTAAAAAAGGCTAATTTTATACAATTGCTGAAAAATATTTTGAATCATTAATATTGTTGCATGAAAGTGTTGACTACATTTATACAAAGAGTGATCTTTTAATGAGCAAATGTATATATTCAGCAGGGGTAAGAGACAGAGTGCAAAGCCCTTTAGAAGGTTATATTATTCGCATTTCATACTATCTCAAAGAAGCCGAGCAGTGGGAGGGACAGAGGGAGTAAAAGAGAGAACGAGTAGACATTTGAAAATGGAGCTCATTTGAAACCCCAGTCGCTCATCAAACATTGTCGCTGTACTTGCTTCCACTCATTCTCTCTGTCTCCTACTGTGGCTTTGTCTCGTGGTCCCTGAGAGGAGGTGCTTTTACTGCTCCATTTTAAAAATGGAAGCTGGGGCCTTCCCATCATGCCGTGCGGTGGATGTTTTTTCCACTCTGTTTTCTTTTTAGCTGATTGGCTAGAGGGCAGTATGGTTTTTGTGACCCATTCTTGTTTGTCAGTATGCTATATATTTGCAAATGAGTATACATATAAATGAGTTTTTAGGAGAGCATGACCTTGACCGAACCGCTTTGTGTCTCTGTATACCGACTTACAAACTGTGGTGATTTCAGAAACAAGATGTATAGCTATGTACATTACTTGAGCACGGATATGAGTGAGCCTGGATGGTTTAACTGTTATCAGAATTTTTTTTTTTTTAAATGTCCATTTATAATTGGAGACTTGCATATTTAATAATTTACAATTACAATTTTTTTTAGTTATGTTTTATATTTGTTATTTAATAAAATATATTTGTTTTTTAAAGGTTCTATTTAGTTGTTATTTCTTAAATTTACTGATTTTTTTTCTTCTTCCGGTATGCTTCAGAATCTGCACCTTACTAATACCACCAAAGTCTTATTTTATTAAACTTTCACTCCTATTCCACTGCAGATTTATAATTTGCTTTTGTTGTTTTGCAAATGTTTTTTTATGTTTTTAGAAATAATTATTAGAACAAATTATTTTAGTTTAGTTTAGTTTAGTTTAGCTTAGCTTGACTTTATTATTTATTTTGCTTCTGGTGCATTCAGAATCTCCACCTTACTAAAAAATATCACCAACGTTTTCTTTTATTAAACGTTAACACTTATTCTGCTGCAGATTTATAGATCTTTTTTTTTAATTTTTTATAGAAACTTTTTATTTTTTAATTTAGTTTAGTTTAGTTTCACTTTATTATTTATTTTGCTCCTGGTGCACTTCAGATTAGGGCTGTGTGATATTGAAAAAAAAAAGCTATATGCGATATGCGATACCTTGTTAAAAAAATTTGATATGCGATACGATATTGCTTAAAGTTTGAAAAATCTATTTCAATTATATTTTAAAATATTTAAAAATGAAAATTATATAACCAATTTGTTTCACATTCTTTCTTGGAAAAGAAAGAATCACTACAACTTCTGAAAGTGACCAGCAGTGTTTTAGCAGTACATATAAATTAGTCACAAATCAGAAAATGTAATTTTAACATCAATGTGAATGACAAAAAAATGTATGACACTAATTTTATATCATTGTGACTTTGCTTTCCATACACTTTAAGTACTTCTTCATATACCACAGCATATAGCTATATACCACAAAATATAGTCTGAGAAAGTTCATGTTTGTTTACTCGATAATGTCAAATTGCACATCGTTAAAACAACAATTACGATATTATCGCAGGCGATATATATCGCACACCCCTACTTCAGATTCTCCAACTTATTAAACAATATCACCAAAGTTTTCTTTTATTAAACGTTAACTCTTATTCTGCTGCAGATTTATAGATCGTTTTATTTTTATTTTTAGAAACTATTTTATTTTAATTTTATTTTATTAACTATTTGTTTTATTTTGTTTTGTTTACATAAGATCTGTGGCACCACTGCTCCTGCAAATTGTGATCCATAAGTCCTTACTGTCACGAACCGCTACTGTGAGGAGCACGAAGCGAGGAGACGAGGAGGAAACTTCAAACTAACAGACTTTAATTAACATCCAAGGGAACCAGGAACACACACATAGCGAGGATAGACGAACATTCAATCCCAGACAAGGAAACTCAGAACAGGACTCACTTTAAATACACAGGACTTGACCGGGACACACCTGGAAAACACACAGATAGAGTCTAGGGGCGTGACACTTACTCACAGCACACATTTTATTCAGTAAACACCTTATTCTAAGCATAAAGAAAGATAAATTATAGTAAGATTCCTCCAGAAAGCAGAGGGAGTGAGTCAGAAAATGCTTTGCACTTTATACGCATTGAGAAAAAAAAGTCATAATTTGGTTTTGATTTGAGCTGAGCAATAGATCTCCACAGCCTTGTCCAGACGCCTTATACTTGAAATAAATGACTGAGTAGAAAACACTCAAACATTGTTATTTTTCATTTTTTTGTTTACTCCAAAACCGTTGTGCATGATCTATCAAACCAAGAGCACACATTTCACATCAAACAGATCGGCTCGTAATCGATGGTCCTGTCCTATATTCATTCCACGATCGGCTCAATCTTTCTCTCGGTCTCTCGTGGCTCCTGCCTTTGGTGGTGAAATAATTTCTTAGTGAATCTGTTTCTGTAAGCAGCTGGAATTGGAGTCTTCAGGTTCTACAGCTCCTGGTCCAGCTGATCCCATTGTGTTGTGAAGGTAGAGGGCTTTTATAGGCAGGAGTAATCCGAACCTCACTCCAGGGAAACCCTGTAATTTTCCTCCCTCCTGTGGAGAAAGGAAGGCCACAGGGTGTGTGATCTAATCAAGTGCTTATGGAGGCGAAAGTAGGTAGAGGAAAAGTTAGCAAGGTGCAAATTATGCTTTTACATTTATTCGTCCTCTCATGACCCCTCCGCCTCGTGCTTTGCCCATGTCTTTTTCTTTCTGTTTCTTATTCTCTTTCTAGCTCTGATCGTTCTATCGTTCTATCTATCTATCTATCGTTCTATCTATCATTCTATCTATCTATCTATCTATCTATCGATCTATCTATCTATCTATCTATCGATCTATCTATCTATCTATCTATCGATCTATCTATCTATCTATCTATCGATCTATCTATCTATCTATCTATCGATCTATCTATCTATCTATCTATCGATCTATCTATCTATCTATCTATCGATCTATCTATCTATCTATCTATCGATCTATCTATCTATCTATCTATCGATCTATCTATCTATCTATCTATCGATCTATCTATCTATCTATCTATCGATCTATCTATCTATCTATCTATCGATCTATCTATCTATCTATCTATCGATCTATCTATCTATCTATCTATCGATCTATCTATCTATCTATCTATCGATCTATCTATCTATCTATCTATCGATCTATCTATCTATCTATCTATCGATCTATCTATCTATCTATCTATCGATCTATCTATCTATCTATCTATCGATCTATCTATCTATCTATCTATCGATCTATCTATCTATCTATCTATCGATCTATCTATCTATCTATCTATCGATCTATCTATCTATCTATCTATCGATCTATCTATCTATCTATCTATCGATCTATCTATCTATCTATCTATCGATCTATCTATCTATCTATCTATCGATCTATCTATCTATCTATCTATCGATCTATCTATCTATCTATCTATCGATCTATCTATCTATCTATCTATCGATCTATCTATCTATCTATCTATCGATCTATCTATCTATCTATCTATCGATCTATCTATCTATCTATCTATCGATCTATCTATCTATCTATCTATCGATCTATCTATCTATCTATCTATCGATCTATCTATCTATCTATCTATCGATCTATCTATCTATCTATCTATCGATCTATCTATCTATCTATCTATCGATCTATCTATCTATCTATCTATCGATCTATCTATCTATCTATCTATCGATCTATCTATCTATCTATCTATCGATCTATCTATCTATCTATCTATCGATCTATCTATCTATCTATCTATCGATCTATCTATCTATCTATCTATCGATCTATCTATCTATCTATCTATCGATCTATCTATCTATCTATCTATCGATCTATCTATCTATCTATCTATCGATCTATCTATCTATCTATCTATCGATCTATCTATCTATCTATCTATCGATCTATCTATCTATCTATCTATCGATCTATCTATCTATCTATCTATCGATCTATCTATCTATCTATCTATCGATCTATCTATCTATCTATCTATCGATCTATCTATCTATCTATCTATCGATCTATCTATCTATCTATCTATCGATCTATCTATCTATCTATCTATCGATCTATCTATCTATCTATCTATCGATCTATCTATCTATCTATCTATCGATCTATCTATCTATCTATCTATCGATCTATCTATCTATCTATCTATCGATCTATCTATCTATCTATCTATCGATCTATCTATCTATCTATCTATCGATCTATCTATCTATCTATCTATCGATCTATCTATCTATCTATCTATCGATCTATCTATCTATCTATCTATCGATCTATCTATCTATCTATCTATCGATCTATCTATCTATCTATCTATCGATCTATCTATCTATCTATCTATCGATCTATCTATCTATCTATCTATCGATCTATCTATCTATCTATCTATCGATCTATCTATCTATCTATCTATCGATCTATCTATCTATCTATCTATCGATCTATCTATCTATCTATCTATCGATCTATCTATCTATCTATCTATCGATCTATCTATCTATCTATCTATCGATCTATCTATCTATCTATCTATCGATCTATCTATCTATCTATCTATCGATCTATCTATCTATCTATCTATCGATCTATCTATCTATCTATCTATCGATCTATCTATCTATCTATCTATCGATCTATCTATCTATCTATCTATCGATCTATCTATCTATCTATCTATCGATCTATCTATCTATCTATCTATCGATCTATCTATCTATCTATCTATCCATCCATCTCTTTCTGTTTCTTATTCTCTTTCTAGCTCTGATCTGAAGAAATGACCATCCATCCATCCATCCATCCATCCAAAAATAAACAATGACTAAATAAAAACTAGTTTTTAAAATGGCAAAAAGTATTACCTTTTTGTCAGCGAATAAAAACGAGATGAAAATGTCACGGAGGAACAATTTGTTCATACCTTGATATCATTCATATTAACAGGTCAATAGATGTTTTCTCTAGGCGTACGTAATGAGTTTGGAAATGTTAGAAAAATGCTTAATACATTGCAATTTAGCTAAACCTGTTATATTTTAGTCGACTAACATCTTATAATATTTAGCCAATTCAGATGATTAAAATATCACTATAACTAAATGGCATTTTAATCAAAGGACTTTGACTAAAAATTAAACTTTCATTTCAGAATTAACACTGGCCAGAAGGGACTTGGGAAGATGACTAATTTAGGAAGAAAGAAAAAAATCACCCAGAACATTTATCAGAAACCACATCAAAATAAGTGACAACTTCAGATCCCCATCCAACTTCGAGCTCAAAGAGTTCTGGAGAAGAGAAGCATGTGCACATTTTTTTGTGCTTTTGTTGGGTTTGATCCCTTTCTTCTTTCCCTCAGACATATCTTTCATTGTTGGCTGAAAGATGCAATTACTTTTTCTTAAAAAAAAACCTAAAAAAAAAAACTATAAAACATTGTTTATATGTTGACTGCAATCACCCCGACATTGCTTTCAGACATATCTTTAAACTGTTTTGCAACAGAAGCAGCATTCATGTACCAGTATCAAGTTATGAAATGTAATGTTGACATCCTGTGTAATACCCGCTCTAACCTTATTCTGATGTGGAGTAATTCCCCTCTCGCTGGCCAATGGGAATAGCCTGCAGTGGGTTATCCAGGGTAGGAAAGAGGATGATAAACAGACAGCGGAGATACTCACACAATATGATACCTGACACACAGAGAGACGCTGGCATTCAGCTGACAATGAGAGATCTCCAGACTGGATTAGTGTTGGGCTAAGAGGGCTACAAAGTCAGCCCATTACCCAGACAGCGGCGGTGGAATAGGGCTGGAGATAACATCGTGGCACACAGGGGGAAGAGAGAGGGTTAGCCTTGGCCCGATTGCACCCTTCCAGGTTTTCCTGCCGCTGATAAACCTTGTCAGATGAGGGATGTTAGGCTTTATGTGCACTAAACACATTCACTGTTCATGATTGTCCATTCACTGGTGCATTCAGAAATGAACTGGGAATGTTTTTTTTTTTTTTTTTTAATTCAAAATAAATTCAGGAAAAAAACAAACCAAAAAAAAAACACTGCTTTATCAGGAATTAATCCAGGATCCGTCTTTATGAATGAATCATTGACTCAATTCAATTAATGATTCATTCAAAACCAATGATTTATTCAGAAGCAAAACTGCTGTTTGGTTTCTGGTATGACTTTGTCTGAAAATGTTTTTTTCATCAGCAGAGATGAAATAGACAATGTATCTGGTAATATTGTGTCTGAAATGTCATTTTAACGCCTTGTTTATTGAATTATCCCATTGCAGTATTACTCTCGCAATCATGCTGTTTCCAGGTCATATGCTTTTATGCAATATAAAGGAAAGAGTTTAGAATTAAACTGATCTAGAATCTCACTTTCTTTCCATTTATGTCTCTTTTACCATTTTAATACCTTCAATTATGATTTTACACTAAAGAGTAATTGGTCCAAATGTATAGGATGTTATAGAGTTAATGTTATAGAGATAGAGCAAATTTGAATGATGAGTCAAGAGTAAGCATGATTGTTTCAAATAAAAAGACTAGTGTTATTTTAGTCAGTGTAGTGTTTTTTTTTATTATTGTTTTTATTCAAGATTTTAAAATAGCTGGTAACACATTAAGGACCAATTCCTACTATTAATTAGTTGCTTATTACCATGCATATTACTAGCATATTTGGCTGAGGCTAAACTAAAGCAATTAGGTTTAATAATTTTTGTCAATTTTATTTCTATATAGATTTTTTTTCTTCAGTTTTAGTAATTGTAGTAATTCAAATGAAATTTCATTTAGTTGCCAAGAAAGCTTTCTAACATTTATGTATTTGTATATAATTATTTAATTTTATAATGAATTGCTTTTTATTTTAATTGTATATATTCTATTTATATTTTATTTTAGCTTTATTTCAAACTTTTTCTTTTTTTTCGTTTTTTTTTAAGATTTTTACTAGTTTTATTTCATTTAGTTGCCAAGAAAGCTTTCTAACATTTATGTATTTTTATATAATTATTTAATTTTATAATTAATTGCTTTTTATTTTAATTTTATATATTCTATTCATATTTTATTTTAGCTTTATTTCAAAATTGTTCTTAATTTTTTTTTTTTTTAAGATTTTTACTAGTTTTATATCCCAACCTGTCCAAGTTGTGGTCTAGTGGTTAATATACTTGCATTTTGGCAGTCACATGGATGACACTCTTTTGAGTCCATCATTTCCTGATATCATCCGTTCTTTTCTCTCAGTGTGAACATAGACACCTCTTGCACTGATTATCCATTATAAAGTAGCTTCCAGTAAGGTCATATAAACCCCTGTAAATGTGTTCTTTTATCAGGGAAAGGTCATAAACTGTTTAAGCAAAACCCATTCAACTCTTCAACTGATTTGCATTGCATGTTCTTGTGGTCTAGTGGTTAATATACTTGCATGTTGGCAGTCACATGGATGACACTCTTTTGAGTCCATCATTTCCTGATATCATCCGTTCTTTTCTCTCAGTGTGAACATAGACACCTCTTGCACTGATTATCCATTATAAAGTAGCTTCCAGTAAGGTCATATAAACCCCTGTAAACGTGTTCTTTTATCAGGGAAAGGTCATAAACTGTTTAAGCAAAACCCATTCAACTCTTCAACTGATTTGCATTGCATGTAAAGACCTTTATCACTGTTCTGTCAGTTTATTAAATGTTTGCATGCCTTGTGCATTTATAAGTCAAGAGAGTAGAAATTGTCAACTTTTTTTTAATATATATATATATATATATATATTTTTTTTTTCTTTTAAATTATTTATTTATTTTTTTTCATTTCGATCAGTTCAAAAAATAAATACAAAACCTGTGTTAATTCAAAGAAAACAAGCTTACAAAAAGATTAAATCTAATATTTTATAATAATGAGAGATTTATAAGCATTTTTGGAGGCCTGGTCATTTAAAAAAGGTTATAAGGAATACCATTCAACTCTTCAACTGATTTGCATTGCATGTTCAGACCTTTATCACTGTTCTGTCAGTTTATTAAATGTTTGCATGCCTTGTGCATTTATAAGTCAAGAGAGTAGAAATGCATTGCATATAAACCCACAGAACCATCTTTTTTTAACGATTTTTTTGCAAAACGCTTTTAAATGTCACTACTTATTAGCAGGGCTCACTGGGAGCCCAACAGGTTTGTGGTACGCCTCAAAAGGAGTGATTTAATATGTCCTAGAAGACATATTAAATATATAATTGTCACATAAGTGTGTTTAGCTTATGACAAGCCGCATAATAGAAGTGATTCTCAGATGGAAGAGTGTAGTGAGATGATTTAGCGAGCATACGACCCTCATCAGAGTCAGATGTGTCTGTCATTGACTTTCTGCCCAACATCTTCAGGGCTTTTCGGTACACTCTCAACACTTTATATGAGTGAATATCTGTGGAGAGGAGCCTGTGCCAGTAATGTAGAATGTGGTTTGGTGAATGTCGGCCAGGAAGTGAGCGGCAGGTGAAGCTGTGGGGCATTCAACTGACCTTTGCCTTTTACTCTGATTGGACACAGCTGGTATTCATAGACCCATAGAGAGAGACTTTGGGTACAGCCATGACACTGCACTTCCTTGGCACATCCATTTATTGGCTGCAAACGCCATGACATCTGTACCATATGCCACTATATAAAGATGGATGACCATTTACATTCATACTCCCACACCAATCCCAGCGACCAAAAGCCGGTCATGTCACTTTGCCAATGAGTTTGGAAGACCATGCCATTCTCAAACAAACACACACACATTGGTTTTTCAGTCAGTTTTTATACTGAGCTATTGATAGTTTCTCATTTTAGGTTGTTTATTAAGCAGTTTTCCTTATGGAATACATGGAATACACATTTGTTGTGTTTGCATTAATCCTTGTTTTGTGATGAAAATCCTTTACCTAATTTAAAAATGACCAGCCCTTTTAAAATTGCTTATACAGCTCTCATTATGCTATATTATCACCAAATCATGGTTTCAAATTTTTGTCAACTTTTTTTTAATATATATATATATATATATATATTTTTTTTTTCTTTTAAATTATTTATTTATTTTTTTTCATTTCGATCAGTTCAAAAAATAAATACAAAACCTGTGTTAATTCAAAGAAAACAAGCTTACAAAAAGATTAAATCTAATATTTTATAATAATGAGAGATTTATAAGCATTTTTGGAGGCCTGGTCATTTAAAAAAGGTTATAAGGAATATTTTTTTCCCGAATTTTTCCAATAGGTTTTTTTTTTTTTTTTACATTTTTGGATTAGCTCCAGAAAAAAAAGAAAATGAAAAAAAAAAGTGCATTACAGTAAAAATTGCCACTTTCCTTTTCAGATTATGTTATCTGGAAAAATATGAAGATTAAAACTGAAATTCAAGATAAAAATTGAATGCAAAAAGTTTTTTTTTTGTTTGTTATTTTGCAATACAGAAAAAAATCTGGAAAATTATGCATAATTGTGGTTGAAGTTTATGCAATAATTTTATTTGTCAATGCAAAAATATTCTATGTTTCACTAAGCTTTGTTTTATTTGTTTTATAAAACGCTGTCCACTGATGCTGCAGTTTATCTGATAGAAAGATATGAGCCCTGTTTGTTTTACCACAAATGTAGGAGGGGAGATGAACCAGTGCGCTTTAATTAACAGCTTCTCAATAATCATAATTGCTGTCAAGTAGATTAATCAGTACTTAGGAATTGCTCTTCATTTTATTTATCATCCCTGGCACAATGGAGGTCTTCAGATGTGTTGAGTTATAGTGCTGTCATCTGTATCTCTCTCCTTGAGTTTCCATTTTGTTAATGAAGCACCTGCTCACTCATAATTCAAATTAAAGATCGGTCAAGCATTCATTAAAGGAAAGCGCCCGTGCCCTTCATTTTATTCTGTTTATTTCTCTTTGACTCGTTAACCTTTCATTTTATTAAGGCTCTGAAAGGCATTTAAAAAACGTGTTATCTTATAATTTATATAAAATAAACTGAACATTTTATTAATTGCAATTATTTTATACATTTATTAACTCAAATTGAGTATTTACCATAATGTATCCTTTTTTTTATTCAGTAATATTGTCAGTTAGGTGGTGTACTGTTGCTCTTCACCTTTCTGCAGAATATATATATATATATATATATATTTTTTTTTTCTTTTAAATTATTTATTTATTTTTTTTCATTTCGATCAGTTCAAAAAATAAATACAAAACCTGTGTTAATTCAAAGAAAACAAGCTTACAAAAAGATTAAATCTAATATTTTATAATAATGAGAGATTTATAAGCATTTTTGGAGGCCTGGTCATTTAAAAAAGGTTATAAGGAATATTTTTTTCCCGAATTTTTCCAATAGGTTTTTTTTTTTTTTTTACATTTTTGGATTAGCTCCAGAAAAAAAAGAAAATGAAAAAAAAAAGTGCATTACAGTAAAAATTGCCACTTTCCTTTTCAGATTATGTTATCTGGAAAAATATGAAGATTAAAACTGAAATTCAAGATAAAAATTGAATGCAAAAAGTTTTTTTTTTGTTTGTTATTTTGCAATACAGAAAAAAATCTGGAAAATTATGCATAATTGTGGTTGAAGTTTATGCAATAATTTTATTTGTCAATGCAAAAATATTCTATGTTTCACTAAGCTTTGTTTTATTTGTTTTATAAAACGCTGTCCACTGATGCTGCAGTTTATCTGATAGAAAGATATGAGCCCTGTTTGTTTTACCACAAATGTAGGAGGGGAGATGAACCAGTGCGCTTTAATTAACAGCTTCTCAATAATCATAATTGCTGTCAAGTAGATTAATCAGTACTTAGGAATTGCTCTTCATTTTATTTATCATCCCTGGCACAATGGAGGTCTTCAGATGTGTTGAGTTATAGTGCTGTCATCTGTATCTCTCTCCTTGAGTTTCCATTTTGTTAATGAAGCACCTGCTCACTCATAATTCAAATTAAAGATCGGTCAAGCATTCATTAAAGGAAAGCGCCCGTGCCCTTCATTTTATTCTGTTTATTTCTCTTTGACTCGTTAACCTTTCATTTTATTAAGGCTCTGAAAGGCATTTAAAAAACGTGTTATCTTATAATTTATATAAAATAAACTGAACATTTTATTAATTGCAATTATTTTATACATTTATTAACTCAAATGGAGTATTTACCATAATGTATCCTTTTTTTTATTCAGTAATATTGTCAGTTAGGTGGTGTACTGTTGCTCTTCACCTTTCTGCAGAATGCAACTGTTCATTTTTCTGAACACATAAATCATAATTGTGTTATGCATAAACAGTGATTTATGAAACACTTGCAAATAAATAAATAACTGCAGTAAGATAACTGATGATACTATAATTCCATGCATTACAGCGCTTCCATTGTGGAACAAAGTTTTCATATGGCAATGTTTATTTTCTCGATTTACTGTAAAGCTATGCTGGATACATTTTTATCTGTGAACAAAAGCATCAGAGATGCAGCAAAAGATGTGTGTCATGTTTGGAAATAGCAGATACATTTATTCCAACATGCATCCTGTGACATTAGCTGGGATTACATTCACGTCTGATATATAATGGAAAACAGGAATACAGTGCCTGTGCAGCAGTATTGATATTCTTCAAACATTGTGGTTATGATTTGCTGTAAAACCGAACTGAATTGGACTGTTTGTTTGGGCTGGACATAGTATTGCTTTGACCAATGGCGTGAGTTTGTGAGTTTGTGTGAGCAGTGGCGGATGGGAAGAGTGTTTAAACTTGTTGTATTATTTTCACAGTTTTGTTTGGTGATGCTAGAGGCACAGAATTTACACTCTTCAACTTTAATATCTGACAGAAACAGACAAACACACCAGTGGTGTGACGGTCGTAAGCAGAATCTTCCGGAGCAGCGCAGTGTGAGTGTTTTTATGTGTGCTAATGGATCACTGGGAGATTGACAGGGCAAATGAAATATGTGTGTCTCCCGCCCAGAAGAGAGGAGGGGGAAATAAGGACAGAACGAGTCTGAACCGAGTATGAGCGTATTGCTTAGCAGATAAGGCTACTGACTAAAGAAAATAATATTACTAATAATATAATACTACTACTAATAAATATTGTTATTAGTATTAATCACATAATAGTTTAGAATTTTTTAATTTTAAAATTGGTATAAAATTTATATTTAATATAAAAACATTTGTATATGAAAGTTATATGTATATTATATAGTATACATTAGGGATGTAACGATTCACTCAACTCACGATTCGATTCACGGTTTTGATTTCACGATTCGATTCGGTTCACGATTTTGATTTCACGATTCGATTCGGTTCACGATTTTATAATTGAGATTTGACAAATTATAAATTAAGTGTGTCCTTTTATTATTGCTTGGACAAATTGCTGCACGTGTCTGACTGAAATATAACACTATAATAATATACTAATATAGCACACAGCAGACGAGCTGAATGAGACGCAGATTCACTCTCTGCCAGCAGGTGGCGCTTAAAGCTTTCCTTGGTTTCCGCTGTAAACAAAGCAGCGCTGCACTTATGCATTATACAGAGTCAAGATGAAAAGAAAAAAATGGCATCTAAACTTTTCTAAAGACAGTAATTTCCCCTCAGACTCCTACCCCTAATTGAATCGCGATTTGTTTAGCATCTCAACCGATTTGAATCGTCACATATTTGAATCGATTTTCAACCTGCTCACAGTTAATCGTTACATCCCTAGAATACATGTATATGTTAAATGTATATAATATAAAATGTTTTATAAATAATAACAATTTATATAACAAATTATTTTATATTGTATAATTTATGTTTGTTATAAATATTCTTACATAAATTGTTTGTTTGTTTGTTTTTTATCAGAGCGTATTGCTTAGCAGCTAAAACTACTGAAAGATAGATAGATAGACAGATAGACAGATAGATAGAAGATAGATAGATAGATAGATAGATAGATAGATAGATAGATAGATAGATAGATAGATAGATAATATTGTTTGAATTATTTGTATACATTTTGAAAAATTTTCAATTGTATAATTTTTGAAAAAATATAAATATATATAGTTGCTGTTTTGCCCTCTGTTAGTGTGCAGTACTAAAGCTGTTAGAAAGTATGCAATGTAAAGCCGTTTGGAAGAGAGAGCGAGAGCACATCTGAGGATCTCTTTCATTCCTCTCGGAGCGCGACAGAGACAGAGGGAATACATTCATCTCTGATGAGTTAAAAGATCTTGTGATTTCACAGTAAGCAAGGGCAGTCTGGGTTCAAAATGACTGTCATGTTGGGAAGTAGCAGATAAATTCATGATACACACACTTCGAATTGAGCACTCTCTGGAACACGACCTACAGTTACTCAAATGACTTAAGCATTCATCACAAAATTACCGCGTTTCAAACCTTGATCATTAATTCCAGTGATAAACAACCTGGCATAAAGCATCCCTAAATTTCCTGTGACATTAGCTCTGATTAGATTCATGTCTGATATATAATTGAAAACAGGATTACAGTGCTTTTACAGCAATACTGATATTTATCAAATGTTTTCTCTCAGGAGTATGGACTGTCTGTGTGTGTGTTTTTCTCCCCATGTGCTCCGTGATCTAGTTTTCCCTCTTGTTTGATTAGTCATTTGGTTCAGCTGTGTCCAGTTCATTACCCTTGTTTAGTTCTGTATTTAAAGTGTTGTCTGTGCTCTGGTTCCTTTGTCCAGTGTCGTCTATGTAATGTGGTTGTCTTCCTAGTTCTCTGAGTTCTCTGTGTTAGTTATAATAAATATGTGGTTTCCCAATCCTGCTCCTGCGTCGTACTCTTCACCGCAGCCACATGTGACAATAACCTTATAGTATTACATTTTTATAATTAATTCAACCTGAACAGCGTAGCATACTAACATAGATTTGTAAATTATGTCAGCATTTTATCATAACTTCAACTTAATATGTCACAATTTCGACTTTACAAGTCATAATTCTGACTTGGTATGTAATTTAGATTTTTAAAGTCATCGTTTTGACTTTTTATCTCACAATAGTGACATGTAAAGTCAAAATTTCAAATTTTGTCGCATAAAGTCATAATTTTGGGTTTTTATGTCATAATTATGACTAACATGACTGATAACATATTATCAGCATATAAGAATGATTTCTGAAGGATCATGATGCTGAAAACTCAGCTTTGCGTCACAAAAATAGATTACATTTTAAAATGTATTCTAATAGAAAACAGTTATTTTGAATTTTAATAATATTTTACAGTATTGCTGGTTTTTATTAAATTAAAGAAGCTTTTGTGGGCATAAAAATCTTTCAAAAATATTAAAAAAATCTTTCCAACCTTCCATAATTATGTTACAAAAAAACCTTTATAACTTTCTTTCTTCTATGGAACAGCCTGCTAAATCTAAGGTGAAAAATTATCATTTGAAACTAAATTATGACTCTTTTTGGGTGCATTTTTAAGTCGATCTCAGGGGTGAAATGTATCAAGGCTAGTATATGTCCCCTTTAATAGACCGATTTGAAACTAAACATACTCAGAAGTTTTCAGCTTAACCTGTCAGGTCTATTGGGTCTGTAACAAACACGGCCAAAGATACTCACCTCTCATATCAAGACACATCCGTCAGTGAACACTCCTGAGGGCACACCTGCCCCCAAACAACACCCGGCTGCACCCCCGTCATATCAGTCAGAAACAAACACTCTCTTCTTTCCCGTGGAGTCTGACAGATAGATATGACCTTCCCTCGTTCAATGCTGACTGATGAATCTGAAGTGGCGTTGTGGGTCTGTGTGACTGGAGAGGATAAACAGAAGAAACACAGGGCAGGTGCGACTGTCACGTGATCTGTTGTTGACTTGTTATATTTATTTGCCCTCGGGCGGCTTACCGCACACATGAGCCGGATGTGAGAGGTTAAGAGACACGACAGACATTTAACAAACTAGAAATACACTTTTTTTGCTTGCCAGTGCAGTTTAAAGACTTATGACAAATGAGTTTTCATATGCTTCTTTTCTTTTGCAAAAAAAGGCTTTTTAGCTAATTAGATTATTTTGGGAGCTTTTCCAAGACAATACATTATGGATTTTAAAGTTAAAATATTTGAAAATATTAAAATAATTGTTTTCAACCAAATGTTGACTATTGGTTGCATACTGTACTTGCTAAGAAAAGCTCTCAAGAAAATAATTCAAAAGCGTTACAGTGTGGATTTTAAAGTTAAAAAAATTCAAATTGTGTTTTACACACAATTTTGACTTCATGAACTACTATAACATTTGAAATAATTATTGAAGTTAAAATTTTATATATTTTTTTATTTTTATTTAAATAATTGTTTTATACAAAATGTATGAATTAACATCGTATAATGCTTACAAACAAACAAAAACATTATTCTCCATATGCATTTTACTATATAACGCAATTTGTTTGACATTATAAGCATCAATATGTAATTATTGTCATGTAAATATGTAGTTATTTTTAAAGAAGTGTCTTATGTTCAGAGGCTGCATTTATATGCTCAAAAAAAAAACTGTAATATTGTGAAATATTTTTACAATTAAATATAAATATTTTCTATGTGGATACATTTTAAAAAGTAATTTAATCCTAATCGCAAAGCTGCATTTTCTGTATCATAACTCCAGTCTTCAGTGCCACATGATCCTTCACATTTATTAGTAACACTTTACAATAAGGTTCCATTTGATTTAACTACATTAGATAACATAAACCAACAATGGAAAATACTTCAAAAGCATTTATCTCAGTTATTGTTAATTTCAGCATTTACTAATTCATTATTAAAATCAAAAGTTGTGTCTGTTAATATCTTTTAATGGACCTGAGCTAACATGAACTAACAATGAACAGTTGCATTTTTATTAACTAATGTTTACAAAGATTAATAAATCCAGTAACAAATGTCTTGCTCATTAATGTATTAACTGATGTTAACAAATGTAAAGTGTTAAAGTGTTATTGTAAAGTATTAGCCATTTATTATTGTCATTCTAAAAAACAGTTGTGCTGCCTAATATTTGTTTTTGTGGAAATCATGATGCATTCATTCAAGAAGTTTAAAAGAACAGCATTTAGCATCCTTGCTAAAAAAAAATAAATAATAGTAATTTCTTAAAAAAAAAAAAAAAGTATTTTATTTTCTATTGGTCAATCACAACCACCATGTGGTATATTTACTGCTAAATTTAATATTTGACCACTCATGCCAACCAATCTTCTACACTTGTAACACTTGTACAAGCAGTCTTTCTTCTCACTAATTTGAATGTCCTAGCAGTGCCTACTAACCAGCTACAGAAACCTACCAATCAGAAGGCCATAAAAACACTCTCAGCAACAGTCTCATGGGCCTGTACAACCTTCACATGGCAACCTTTTAAAAATATTTGAAACTTCAGTAGTATAGTAGTGCCAGCTGTAAGCAACAATGAGCAAACACCACTCTAGTTCAATCTAGTTTTTTTATAAACAAATGAAAAAGGCTTCAGATTTAGTTGTGTCTCTGATGTTTTGTTGAAATTGTTGCACAGCAATGATGAGCTCTTTAAAGTTTATGACAGGATGGTTTTAGCTTTCGCATCTGCTACAGATGATTCACCCGACACTTTCTGACAACACACATGCGCTAGTTTACTGATTTTGTAGAGGTGTGTTTTGCAAAGCGGCTTGTCAGAGTCTAACAGCCATTGGTCTGTTTAGAGGTCACCGTGTATCATTTGACAGTGCCGGTAATAGATTGCAGGAAACTAGCGGCGTGCCAGTCAAATCCTGCTCTTGTTCCAGATGTGAAAACCGCAATGATGGACCCATGTTTTGAATCCGTCAATCACAGTCCAAGGTACCATCTGTTCATCAAATTATCTGCTTCTGTGTGCGTGTCTGCGTATGAGACGAGAAAGACAAGCCGACAGGAAATAGTTTGACTAATACCCCAAAGGACCCAGTGCGTCATACTGGAATTAGGTGTGCATTTTAGAGAGATTTTTTAAATTTACACAAAGCATGTAACTTTAGCACTTGAGATGGGAAGTTTCACTTCATCCCAGTGAGCAACTGTGACATTATAGAGAAATACATTTTTTGATGTCAAACTTTTTGACATGAAAAATGGATTTGATGTCAATATATTTGTTTGTTTGTTTGTCTGTTTATTGAACTGGTATTTTTTTCTGAAAGAGGGATTGTATGTCAAGATATTCATTCATTCATTTATTCAACCGTTTGTTTGTTTAAGTTTTATTTTAAACTTTATTTATTTATTTTACATTTATTCATTCACTCATTTTACTTTTGTTATTTATTTGTTTGTTGAACTTGTATTTTTTTCTAAAAGAGGTTTGATTTGATGTCAAGATTTTATTTATTTATTTGTTTGTTGGTTTAGCTTTTCTTTTAAACTTTATTTATTTTTCTTTCTTTCTTTTTCATTTTCTTACTTTTTATCATGACTGTCCTATTAAACATGATAGTTTAATGCCATATATTGTATGCTCAGAATCTAGTCGTGTAAAGTTTTGGAGTCATTTTCAATCTATAATAAAAAATTTTACAGCCTAAAAGTTCTGTAGACTTTGTACCTCATAATTTATTTGCATTAGACAGAAATTATACACTAAGGATTTCACTTACAAAATTTGCATTATAATTCTTCACTTTAAGGCTCTAATTAGACGCGTATGCACATTATTATGATTTGCATTTGTGCACAGTGCATCTGTTAGTTGCCATATGGTGGCTTTAATATTCATAGTTATGCATTATTATTATTATTATTATTATTATTGTTTTTTTTGCAGCTAGTTTGTAGCTTTAGTACTGTCTCAATTGCTCAAATGTAAGTCCCTGGATAAAACCACATTTATTCAGTGACGTGCTGATTTGATAATGTATTAAATGGCGTTTTGGCATTTGTTTTCATAGCCGTGCACACTGCAGGAAGAGAGCAGACCCACACAGATGTGAGTTTCCTGAGTTTCTCTCTGGTTTATCATGACCAGGTTGATTTTCTCAATAGATGGGGTCACAAACAGGTGAACAGTGGATTGTAATTCCCTCAGGCCCGCAGTCTTTCTCATGATGTGATCAGGTGCTCTCCTACTTTCATGTGAGGATGAAGGCCACATTATTTTTCAGTTCTTTGATGTAAGCTGAGACAATGTTCTTCCTCATCAGAGGATGAGTCATCCTGGAATGGATTCAGGTGCACCTATAAAAAGCAGTATTACACTCAATTTTGATTCACTTTCTGACAGTTTCTCCTCCGTTTCACTGGAATGATGAAATAACTGACTATCTGTGTGTGGCAAAGACCAATACTTTGAGGAAATACTATCTATCTATCTATCTATCTATCGTCTGTCTGTCTGTTTGTCTGTCTGTCTGTCTGTCTGTCATTCTGTCTGTCATAAAAATAAACACTTACTTTTGAGAGATGAACTAAAGATTTAGAGTAAGTTACAGGCTTTTGCGGGTAATCCATTGTGTTGTGCTGTTTGCACGAATTGTTTTGAGAAATGCATGTACTACTTTGCAAATATTAAGGATGATTTGAGAAATGCACCAAAGCGACTGAGAAAAACTGTAAAGACAGGTCAGATTTTGCCAGAACATTATAATTTGTGTGGTTCGTTCTCCTAGAGTAACCTGGGATTAACCTAATTAACCTTGCTCTCCAGATCTCTATAAACCTAGATCTGCAACCACTGGGTAACCGCGACCCCTGCACCTCCGGCAATGTAGAGAACCACTGGAGATTAATGTGTTTTAAATAAATGCATCAAAATGCACTTGAGAGAATGGGAGGTTTCTCTCGCTTTGTCTTATCCCTTATTGCGCTGTGACTGGTTTCCCGTGGCCCGAAGGCGATTGGCTCACCAGAGATACTTATCTGGCGACAGAATGAAAGAACAAGTTCTTCCCTCCCAAACTTTGAGCGGTGAATAAAGATGTCAAGCGATGCAGTGTGCTCTTGGGTCATAAAGCGGTGAATAAAGATGTCAAGCGATGCAGTGTGCTCTTGGGTCAAAGTTTGTTACCGTAGGGATATGATTCTGCCATCTGTTGTTTACCCGCCCAGGTATCATGGTTTAAAGCCTACCGCCTCCGTCTGTGGGTCCTGACAGGAAAACAAAGCTAGGTGAAATCATTACAAAACCCTGTCTGAACTCTGTTTCCAAATCATTTTCCCATGATTGTGCTTAACATGTGTAATGACGTGGGTTGACGGTAAATTACGGTAGTTGAAAATCAAAAAATCTGTCCCATGTGGCACAGTAACTCACCAGAAGAACAGCTGGCTGAAAGCTAAACAATCTGTCCTGTGTATTTCCAATCTTTTCAGGGAAAAAAGTCCAGTTTAAACCAGCCTAAGCTAGTTTGTTTTGCTCATTTTTTTGGAGGGTTTTTGTGTGTCAACATAACTTTGTCAACAAGTTCCATGCAACTGGGTTAGCATAAGTCAATTTTAATGTGCACACATGATGGCATTATTTAATTTCAACAACATTGTTGGTCAAAAGAATGTAAAAATTAAGCTTACATTAAATAATCCAATATCATATTTGGATTTTTTCAGCCATCAATACCAGCCCGACCCAGCTAAGTCTTATCATAAGAGTTGAATTGCTTTAACCTGATGACATAAAGTTAGTTAAATCCAACATTTCATTTATTTTGATACCCAAACCCCCTCTAAAACCAGCAAAACAGACCAGCTTCTCTAACCATTTTGAGCTGATGTTTTGGTCATACTTTAGTTTGGGGACCAATTCTCACTATTAACTAATTATTAACTACAACTTTTGCCTCAGTAAACTCCTAGTTAATGAGGTTGTTAAGTTTAGGTTCAAGTAACTAAAGGGATCTAAAATATGGTCAGAATAAAGCATTCATATGTGCTTTACAAGAACTAAAAAAAGCCGATATGCTAGTAATGTGCATGCAAATAAGCAACTACTGTAGTTAATAATGAGAATTGGTCCCTAAACTAAAGTATTACTGTTTTTTATTACAGATTGTTCCATCAAATTTGTCACTGATGCTTCACCTAAAAAATTCCTTTAAAAAATTGAAAATTAACCACAATTAAACAGTTGTTGTCATATGCAAATTGCAGAAAATGTTTGAAACTAAGTAATTGTTGAGAAATCTTTGAATTCAGTTGAAATCTCTAATTTTAGATTGCAAACTTTGATATCTTGGCAAATCTGAAACTCTAGAGATGTGAACATGATTGTTTCTCTCTTTCAGGAGAAATAAACGTGAGAAGCAAAAGTCTCTGTTTGCTTTCCATCTAATCTAATTGTTGTCTATGAGAAGCAAGAGAGATTCAAAATAGATCTCAGTTGCGTTTTCCTATGACTCCTTTTGTTGGGATAAATGGCAGGTGCGGCCAAACATCGGAATGACTTGGAATGCCAAGAGATTTCAAATGAGAATTCATACATTTGCCTCTTTTAAAAGGGATTTGATGAGATTATAGGCCTGGAGGGAATTAACTGGAAGGAGGCGTGGAAAGGCTTCATTTTTTTCAGGTCTCATCCAGGCGAGACCTTTAACTTGGATTTGCATTTGGGCTGAACTAATTGAACTCTTCCCAGCTGTGTTCTAGAGCAAGTACGCATACTCGCACATGCTCGACTCCTGCCAAACGTCTGTAATCCCTTTTTGCCGCTGCAGTGCAGATAGAATTCCGGCAGTCTATTCAACTTCAATTCAGTTTTCAATTCCAAGGTGATTTTATTGGCAAAGGCGGCACAAGTTGCCAAAACAATTAACAAAAAAGGCCTGCTTCGCAGAGAAACGACATAGTCTGTGGAAAACACACACACACACACACACACACATATATATATATATATATATATATATTCTGATCAATAACTCTCATTTCCTCTTCTTTTCCCCCTGGAAGCTAGAAAACAATCTTGAGTATGTGTGTGAAAGGGGATTCTGTTTGGCAGATCAGATTAAAGTATAGATTTGTTTCTTTATTAGTGTTATCCAGTGTTGAATCACTGCCGTTGACCCTGAATGCCACGAGAGCTTATTGAAACATGTACGTCTCTGAGAGTTTGATGCGCATCAGAAGACAAAAGAAACCGAACCTCAATTCCCACATGATGGAAAGTCTCAGAGGAATTAGAGCCTCTTTCAGTTAAACTCTTTAAGATATAAAGTGTTGCTAAACAAGAATAAACACAGGTGATAAAAAGGACTAATAAAGGTGTGCTTTAGCTGTTGACTTTGGGTCTAAAATTAACATTCATACCAAATGAAAGCTGGCTTTGGTAAGTAAATAAAACTGATTGATTAATAATAATAATAATAATAATAATAATAATAATAATAATAATAATAATAATAAATGTTATTAGGAACAGTAACATTATGTGGTTTACATTTTTTGTAAGAATTGTGAGAATTACACTTTTGATAAGTTGTAAGACAGTAACACAAACGTGACTTGAAATCAAGACCAAATATGAAACTGGAGTGTTTCTTTATTTCTTTATTATTATTATTTTTTTTAACATTTAACATATTTAGATTTTAACACTTTGCCGACTGTTTTTTGCAGCACTTTTATTTTTTTTTCTGTCTTATTTTTGTTTGTTTATGTCTTTCTGAGTTAATGTTACTTTTTATCTCAATTTTTGTCTGTGTTTTTACTGTTTTTTTTTAAGTGTTTGTTGCAGCACTTTTACTCTTTTTCTCATTTATGTCTGAGTTTATGTTTTTCTAAGTGTTGCAGCAGTTTTAATTTTTTTTTCTTTTCTTATTTGTATCTGATTTCAGTTTAATCTGCTTTTTAAAGACTTTAAAATGATTTGTTTCAAAGATAAACATACCATCAGTGTGTGTATATGTGTGTTTTACTCATGTTACACATGGTATTTTTAACTAAGAAATAAGTAAAAAGTCTGCCAGAAATTATATATCTTGCTTATGGCCAATTAGCAATATGTCTGAGATACAACTAAGATCAGAGAATTAGCACATTGTTAAAGTTTTAAAAAGCAACCTGTGGCCACTTACAAGACTGTATGTAAAAGAAGATATTTTAATTTGTTGAAGACATTTGGGTAAAGCATTAAGAGCATATGTAAATTATTAGTCAAGTCAGGTTTCTTCGTTGTTCTTCACAAACTGAATGTTGTGATCTTCTCACAGCTGGATTTAAGGCGCTGCTGCCATGTGGAAACTGCTTGTGGCCAGTTACTTTTTATCTCAATTTTTGTCTGTGTTTTTACTATTTTTTTTTTTAAGTGTTTGTTGCAGCACTTTTACTCTTTTTCTCATTTATGTCTGAGTTTATGTTTTTCTAAGTGTTGCAGCAGTTTTAATTTTTTTTTCTTTTCTTATTTGTATCTGATTTCAGTTTAATCTGCTTTTTAAAGACTTTAAAATGATTTGTTTCAAAGATAAACATACCATCAGTGTGTGTATATGTGTGTTTTACTCATGTTACACATGGTATTTTTAACTAAGAAATAAGTAAAAAGTCTGCCAGAAATTATATATCTTGCTTATGGCCAATTAGCAATATGTCTGAGATACAACTAAGATCAGAGAATTAGCACATTGTTAAAGTTTTAAAAAGCAACCTGTGGCCACTTACAAGACTGTATGTAAAAGAAGATATTTTAATTTGTTGAAGACATTTGGGTAAAGCATTAAGAGCATATGTAAATTATTAGTCAAGTCAGGTTTCTTCGTTGTTCTTCACAAACTGAATGTTGTGATCTTCTCACAGCTGGATTTAAGGCGCTGCTGCCATGTGGAAACTGCTTGTGGCCAAGGCCGGAACATAGAGGTGTACAGCCTGAGAGAAGTAATATCTCCTCCTTCACACTGTCTCCTTCCTCAAGACAGGTTTACGGTTTGGAGAAAGCCAAAGGATGTCTTCAAACTACATCTTCAGTATATATTAGGGTTTGTGTTATTAGTTTTATTCAAGTTTCAGTACAGATACTTTCATGAAAAGTTGCTCAATGAGTAAAGTGTCCCATTACAAAATTAATATTATGTATTTAATAATACACATGCATAAATTTAATAATATGCATGTTATTAAAGGGGTAACGTAACTTTGATGTTATGTATTATTTACTTGTTCCCTACTCTTAATGTTAGTGTTTTTAAAAGACAAATAGTGGTAATTTATATTCATACGAGCAGATTCATATTCCACCCTCTCTCTGACCCTTATTTTATTTTTATTTTATTTTATTTATTTTTTAAATTATTAGTTAAACTTATTTCACACTGCTTTGGTTGCATCAGCAGAAAACTTGTTTCAGAGGCAGAAAAAGTTATACAATTTTGATAAGATGATGATGAAATTTGGTAGACATGCACCAATGCATCTTGCACAAAAAGCAAGCAAAGTAACTAGAGCCAGTTATCTTTAATGAAACCTGTTGAAGTGATCGTGCATTGTGTGGGGGGTTTATATGGCTTTTCAAAACAGCAAAGCTGTCAAAACTGAAAAATCCATGCTGGAGAGAGCCATCAAAGCCATGCAAATTCATGCGCTGACACTCGCTGACAGACAACCCAGAATTCATCAGCAGTCTGTCAAGCGAACTGCAGCGTGATTTTCAAAAAGCAGTGACGATTGTTCTGTTTGTTTGATAACCCCCTCTCCCTATTCATGCAAATGGAAAGTCATTACTCTCAATCCAACAATAATCGCAAATGAAGCAATTAAATGCTCAATTTCAGTACGTCATTTACATGGATACCATGTGGCGTTGATTCATTAGGATCAATCAGCGGCACAGAGATTAATGTCAGAGACAAGACAGTGGAATGGCAGATAATCACGAAGCTTTACTTGTTGGCATTGCCTGCGAACCGTTTTGAGCCGTTTCTTTCTATTTAAAGAGAATCGAAAAGCCCAGAAGCACTTGCAGGTCCACGTCTGCGGTAGAGCTGCTCTGTCAAATGAAATCAAAGAAACATCTTGGCAGCATGTGGGTATTTTGGCCGCTGTATTTTCACTATTTCAATAATCGCTTTAATACAGGTTGGTTTTAACTGTTGTTGCTAAATATGCTAAATTAAACATTCGCCTCCGGGTCTGCCGTCGTTATTATACTTTAATGACTAATGCTCAGAAGATAAGGTTGTTATTAATAATAATGTCTGAATAGCAGTTAGTAGTAACAAATAAAAGAATAAAGTTTATTTAGTTTAATATTGTGACATTGAGGCCACATTAAAACATCAGAAAATGTTAGTTTTACATTTATTTGTTTATTTATTCATTTACTTGCTTATTTACCAGACCCACATTTCAATATTAAACTATACAAATATAAAACTATGTAAAGTTTTTTTTTTTAAATCCAATATTAAAAATATGACCTATTTTGTGGTTAATGTAGGTACCCAAAAACAGACTATATTTTCATTTTGCATAATTTGACAAAATTGCAGCTTGATCAGAAATTCCATATTCATATATCTGTTCATAATATCAAATGACATTTGCCTTGTTGTTTTCACATCTCTAATTTATCTTTTGTAGTTTTAAACGCTACATATTATACTTTGTGTTAGTTATTTCCTATTTGATGAAAAACTTGTAAATGCCTATTAACTTGGTATGTTAATTGCATGCATTATATGTTAATTTAAACATAACAATACAGTATTGTATAGTGTATACTTATGTAGGATAAATGTGGTTTCTTTTAACCTAGAAACAGTGTAAACATCAATTGAAAAATGATGTGAACTTACATTAGACTAAAAAAAGCCGAATGCAGAGGGGACGCCACTGCTCGATTCCCAACGCTGCAAATATAACACACAAAATCCACCATATGGAGCCTTTTCATCTGTAAAAGGCTTGAGAGTGGCTCACAAATTGAACAGGAAATCACCTAGTCCTGTCCATCAGTGCGGCTGGGATGAATAGAAGAGACATCGGATCACAGAGATTATTGCAAAAAATTTGAAAGTGCTGAGAGCATTTTTCTGAGGGATGCTCATCCACTATTAAAACTGTAATCATGTCAGATGCTTTATTTATACTGCCCATCATGTCAGATTACTGAACGCTGACAACTGTGGCTCTACCATTAAATCGCTTTTGCAGTCTGCGGCAAAGAGCCCGTGTCCCCAGTGTTAAAGCGCTCAGAAGGATTAAATGTTCAAATGTTTAAATATTGAGGACAGCACAGTGGCCTCCTACAAACCTGCTTCTTTTTTTTTTTTATCTCTTCCTGGTAGCTCGAATCAGAGCAGCTCAGAACATCTGAATTTACCCTCCAACGAAATGGAAGAAAACCTCATCAGAGATGCAGGTGAAGCGAGGGACCAGGTGATTGAAGATAGATGGGAGAGAGACCAGTCCTAGTATTAGTCCTGCTTATCTGAAGATATTGCATGGTTCATTCGCCTTTATTAGCACAGTGTGAATGCAACTGAAATTATTGCAAAGTAAGAGTGGCCTTGAATATTTATAAAGGTATATGTACTTCATATACTTAAAGAGGTATATGTATAACACTGATGGGTTCTTATGTCTTTATTGGAAATCATTTTCTTGCAAATGTAGATTGCACTTACAGTAAAAAGAGGGTAGTCAAGGGTTTTTAAGTTGACATGAAATCAAAATGAAGCTTATTTTTAATGCATAATTCTGGGGCCAGTTTCATAAACAGCTGCTATGTCATAGCATCTGGTCTGACCAACTAGCAGTTATCCAAGCATAACTTTTCGAATTTAAATTATACTAATCGATAATTTTATGCAACCAGCCACTAGTCTTGACATGTACAAATGTAATATATGTACATTAAATTTCCATGTGTGAAATATATTATCATATTGTCTTCCTCCGTCTAAGTGACACATATGAAGTGTAAACATATATGAAACCTACCAGAAATTGAAACAATTTCATATATGTTCATATATTCATATATTGTATCTAACCGATACAAATATGTATATTTATGTATGTGTAATACATTTTTGGACAAATGTCATGTACATGCATATCCATCCTAAAACCCAGCAATATGGGTTGATTGATTAAGTAAATAAAAATTAAAGATGTGTAATATATATACTGTACAGTATATTACAAAAACATTTTTTTGTATATATGTTGACTTAATAAAGTTGCATTAATAAAACATATATTGTTATCATGCAGGTATATGGTTGCTGCATGTAATACCATATATAAAAATACATGTTTAATAAATAATTAACACATTTATTTTTCCATAAGGGTTGTTTTAAACAATGCATTGGTTTGCATTATTATTTCTTTTTTATATTTCTTTTTAATCCGAATTTAATATCTTACCTCTAATTTCACAATCCAATCAGATTCCAATGGATACAATTTAAACACCCTTCTCATTAAACATCCTGGGTTCCACTTTATTTTAAGGTGTCTTTGTTACAGTGTAATTATACATGTAAGTACTAAGTAATATTAATTAACTACATGTACTTACTATATGGTTAGGGTTTGGATTAGGGTTAATTGCATGCAATTATGCATAATGTATTGTTATTATAATAGTAAGTACATGTAAAATGTGTAACAAGGACACCTTAAAATAAAGCGTTACCACATCCTGTTTCACATGTTAATACGTCAAGTAAAGTGTTGCAAACAATATTTCAAGGTACTGTGTGTAATTCAAGAGTATTTATTTATTTATTGGCCCATCTGAATAATAGCAATGTTGGTTAAAAAACAGTCTCCAGTTGTGATGTGAATTATGCCCGTGAGCAATATGTCAATATCCTCAGGCATGCAGCGACTGGGTCCTTTTTCACTCGGGCCATGAAATGAAATAAATGTATTAAGCCACTTCTTGTTCTGCTTTCACAAATGAGAGCGAACACACATTTCACAGCCATGCAAGAAGAATTCTAGAAGCTTGGGCATTTTAAAACTGAAACGTCAATACGTCTGTCTATCTGTCTGTATGTCTGTCTGGAGAAGATATTTGTCACTTGGCAATTTATGCATCTTGTCACCGATTCTTTATCCCATTACAGGGCTGCCACAAGACATGAGTGATGACATTTATTCGCAATTACTATGCTTCAAAATCACATGCACGGATACTGTACGCACATATTGTGTTTTAAGAAGTCAAAACTGAAATAAAATAACAAATTGACTTAATTAAATTTGTTTACCTGCAGTGCACCCACGGGAAATCAAGAAGAGAGGATGCACTTCATTCTGAGAGCAGGTATCATCAAAACACATCCTTTGGTGGATGAAAGCGAAACACTTTTGCCTGCATATTAAATGTAATGCAGAGATGCACTACTCTAAATCACTGATTTGCAATTACGAAGCCATGCTTCCTGTACAGAAATACTGTTTTGAGAATGTTGCATGATGGAAGGTTTATTATTATGAGCAATGGAGACTTGTTTGTGAAGAACTATCGGAAAGTTTTACGCTTCCTTACATAATTTCTGGGATTTTAAGATGGCAATGTTATGGAGACATATGTTCAATGCACGGCATGGCATAAACACTCAGAATGCACTAATGGCACTTCTGTTTGCCAACCTTTCCAAACATCTGTTGCTGAGCAGAGGTGTGACAAAACTGTTTAGCATTAGTTCAACTTTAAACAAGAATATGCATACTCGCTCAAGCAGCAGAATATTGTGATGCAAAGTGAGACAAAACGTCTTGGTAATATTCTAAAAAAGAAAACGAATTGATGGAGAGGCTTTTATTGTATCACAACATACGTCGCTGTACTATACTATCACCCCGTCACGAAAGCCAATCAGGTGTAGACAGGTTATTACCTTCATCAGTTAACAAAGCGTTTCATTTCCACCTTCATGTAGCTGTCATTCCATGCAACATGACTGCGGTTCCCACAGTAGCTATTATAGCCTGTCTGCAATTACCGTACGCCACATTAGCGCTTATCATAATTGGCCTCACGTTCGACACGACTGAACTAATAACAGTCAATCAATTGAATCTCTGCACCATGGCTACTCACTCATTGACAGGTAGATGTCACAGATGCGGAAATTCAGTCCACGGCTTTTAAGCTCCAGGTTGCAAATCTCCGAGAATACGACGGAATGATTAGAGTCGGATGGGAGCCATTAAAATAGCAGACACGTCATGTTGCGAGAAAGCATAGCGTATGCTTGAATGCACTCGGTGCTCTGGAAATGTTAGCACCGTCAGGAAATGAGTCTGGAATGAAAAATTAAAGACCTTTGCCAAAACCGATGGTGTAGAAATGCAACAAAGTGCATAAGCAGTAATTTATTATTGAAGTTTTATCTAGTCGAGCCTCTCTGCTGAGGGCTGGCCTGTCGTTTATGAGGGAATCTGGAGCTGTCAGAGCACTTCTGGAGCAGCAGCTCAAAATTTCCTGAAACAGAATCGCAAAAGAGGACAGGATAGCTCAGGATGATGGAAATGCTGCTTTTACTCCATTTACCCAAACTGGGTTTTATAAGTGATATTTAGGGCTAAAGTGTCATTATTAGCTACTGTCATTCATATTTAGGGTTTCATTTCAACAAACCTTTAACCTTTTATCCTTTTAATTCACCCAAAAAGTTAATTTATTAAAAAATTAATTTTCTTTAATTCTATTTTAAAATGTTTAAATTTATGCTATTTATTTACCTACTTGTGCTATATACTGGAACAATATAAGAAAACAATGATAAAAAATAAACCAGTGCCAGTTATACCATGATAATAATAAAAAAAATATAATATGTTATACATATTGTAGGCTCTAATTGCCTTTTAACTTGTACATTTTTTAAATTTTACAATAAAACTACAATAAATTTTTTTTTTTTAATTTTATTTTTGAAATGAGAGTGAGACAGTTTCATTTTATGAATGTAATATTTTATATTTTAATTAAAAATAATAATTGTATAAGATATGCTTTATCAATTCTATAGTCATTTAAATGTATCATTATTTCAAAGCCACTCAACTGTAAAGCATTGTTAATTTTTTCTTATGAATACATGTGCATCGATTCAAAACAGTTTTGTATGTATGCAATGGAAGAATATATAAAAACCTTGTTAATTTTACAGAGGTTGCAAGAAATCAATATTTAGTTTAAAATGCTCCAGAAAATGTTTTACTGGATATACTCTATGCATTATTTTTAAAATAAACCGTTTTTATGTTATTAATGTATTACATCAATGCCAGGCTTTACGTCAATTCAGGTCTTCAAACACAGAAGACCAGAAACACCCAGAAAACTTTAGAAACCTCCTAGAAAACCACCCATAAAGCATTGCGATGGTGAGTTTTGTATAGCCAGGTCCCACATGCAGTTTCTTCTGAGCAAATGTACGTTATTTTGCTGTTTTACACTTCCAAACCTTTTCCTCCAAAGAATAACAATCTTAACATTTTTATTATTATTATGAAATGCAAAATAGATTTTTCTACAACTCATTTAAAGCAATTATTATGACAAAATATCAATTACGAGCAAGACAACTTTTGCCGTTAGGGGGGAGTAAAATTCTCAATTTGAGTCATATTTTCAAATTGGGTGCTATTATTACTTGATCAAATTCGTAGAGCTGTGTAACGCCCTCAGGCTATGCAACTAAATACTGCTTTCAATCATGTTCCCATCTGCAAAATGACATAAAACACTTGTTTTTCTTTCAAAGTATGTGAGCAAGAACAGACTGAGTCGTCTACTTAATTATAGTGTAAATAGAGATCTATTTAAAGGCACGGGAACACTTTGATGGCACGTAGACATGTTGACGTTCAGTGATGAAAATGTGTGTGCACTCCATGCAAAAGGGCTTTGCTATCACACGAGTGTCTGTGTTTTATTTTGTTTTTCCTCTGCAAGGGCAACCTCTAATGGTTCTGCGGATAGCTAGTGATGCTCTGGGAAAGCATCAACAACAGACCAGAGGGGAGTGTGGAGGAGCAAAACGTAGAGGAGATCAGGTATGAAAGAGTGGAGGAGTTACAGAGAAATCCTGAGGGATTATGCACCTAAAATCATGATTTTTGAATCTGTTTGAGCGTAAAACCTCACAGAAGATGCTAGAACAGTGGTTTGCTTGTGTAGATTCATGCCATCCTCTACTCTCACTGAAAGTGGCATAAAGATCCATATTAGTCACGCAGAACCAATCTGGACCACTTTGAAGCTTATAGAAGAACCGCCCACTAACACACCATTTGATTGACATCTAAAGTGACCAACCAGAGCTTGTTCTGTTTTCGCTTACCAATTATGGGTGGTTATCTGAAGCATAACACAATGAATATGTAGTGAAAGGACAGATATAATAGCCAGATTTAGGTTCAAAAAACGTTTTAGATTATGGTTTAAATGTCTATTCAACTGTTTAAAAGCATCAGTATCGTTCTACGCTACACAATAGCTTGTGTTCATACAATATTAATAGATTTTCAGTACTGTTCAAAAGTATGGGGTTGTAGGATTGTGATGTTTTTGAAAGAACTCTCTTATACTCATTAAGGTCATTTATTTGAATAAAAAAATGCAGGAAAAATTGTGAAATTATTACAATTTAAAATAATATATTTTAAAATGTAATTTATTCCTGTGATCAAAGCAGCATCATTACTCCAGTCTTCAGAGTCACGTGATCCTTCAGAAATCATTGTAATATGCTGATTTGCTGCTCAAGAAACATGTCTACGTATTGTCAATGTTGAAAACAGTTGTGCTGCATGCTTAACATTTTTTTCAGTTCAGTTTTGAAGATTCTTTGATGAATAGAAAGTTAAAAAGAACAACATTTATTTGAAATAATAATATTTTCAATCAATTAAATGCATCCTGAAAGTAGTTCCACCAAAATTAATGTCATCTTTTTATATGCATATTTTGAATAATTGCAGCTTGCTGAAGGTTTTGACTTTCAACAACATTATGCCTTGTATTTCTCCATTTTCATCAGATTTTAGATACAATTGCATTGACAAATAGATGCTCCATTTGAAAATGTGGTGGAGATGTTCTTCAGCATGTTGAACCTCTTAAGCAGGTACTTGTCACAACAACCGGTATAATTAATTCAAACATGCCTTAAACACGTCTCAGGGACTGGTGATTAATCATAGCTCAGATGTAATGTGAGAAATGTGTTTAAACATAAACAGCCTGAATTTACTACTAATGCAAAGGCTTCTGAAATGGAAAAAAAGTATAAGCTGTGTAGGAGGCCGCAGAGCTTCATCACTTCCATATTACATCTCGACAGCATTAATATGTTCACAAAGATTAATGACAGCAAAAATATAGATTTACTACTGAGTTCAGCCCCTCTGATAGCTGGATGGCTAGAACTCTCTGCAGAATCCACAACATGTCCTGGAGAAGCCATTTAGTGCATAATGACTTGTATTCGGAGCATATTCAGACGTCACGTTAATATATTTTTAACATCACCATCATCAGTTTCTGAAAGAAGTAAAAAAAAAAAAAAACCCCGCAAATGTTCTCAGAACTTGAGCAGTAAACACATCTACAGAAAGTCGGAAACTCTTTTATTGTGGAATTGAAATGATCCTAATCATGCATTACTTACTTTTAGTGAGATTTTTGAGTTTCAAAAAGGATGCAATAAATTGATCCAAAGTGACTGTAAAGACATGTTAAATAATGTACGAGCTGTATTTAAAGTAAATGCTGTTCTTTCTATTCATCGAAGAATACTGGGGGAAACAAAATGAAGAAACACAACTGTTAACATTTATAATAATCAGAAATGTTTCTTGAGCAGCAAATGAGCATATTAGAATGATTTCTGAGGGATCATGTGACACTGAAGACTGGAGTAATGATGCTGACAATTCAGCTTTGCATCGGGAATAAAATACATTTTAAAATCTATTCAAATAGAAAACAGGTATGGCTTCTATCAAATGACTTCTATCAAAAACAGTAGTAAATTGTATCGAAATCAAACATTTAAAGGTGCAAATAGCAGTGTATCATTATATATCATTATACATCTATTTAGGGGCACATACAGTACATCAGATATGACTTGAAAAACAAAGCAGAAAATGCAAGTATGTTCAAGGTTATCTCATTACTTGCTCCTTAGTATCTCAGACCGAACTCTTGAATATGTTTCAGAGATTTGAAGCCAAGAACCCTGTACACTTTGGCAAACCGAGTAACTAGTTCTTGCTTGGAAGTGCTCGATGTATCAGCCCGGGAACTTCAACACAACTTTGTTTTTCTGGCAGGCTGATGCTATTACATAGCAGCCAGACATGTTGAGAAGGTTTATACCAATTTATTTCACAATATACTTCAGACTGTCCTCAGTTCCTCCAAGAAGATGTTCACACCATGAAGCTGTGCATTACTCTCAGCGAGGGTTACTAACAATGATATGCTGGCGAGTCAAGGTTGCGTGCGGGCCAGCTGGAACAAACTCATAAATCAGATTGGGTCGACTGGGGCTGTGCTGTTTACCAACGATCTCCTCACACTAAATATATGCAGACATCTTATGAGGCCGTAAATTACTGGGGTCACTCGTACCCTGCAAGTGCTGCAGACTAGGAATGAATACATATCTCATTCTATGGCTAGTTCATTTACACATATTTGCTTAAAGGAATAGTTCACCCCAAAACGAAAATTTGCTGAAAATGTTCTCACCCTCAGGCCATCAAAGATGTAGATGAGTTTGATTCTTCATCTGAACACAACTGGAAATATTTAGCATTCCGTCATTTGCTCGCCAATGGATCCTCTGCAGTGAATGGGTGCCGTCAGAATGAGAGTCCAAACAGCTGATAAAAACAACACTATAATCCACAAGTAATCCACACCACTCCAGTTTATCAGTTAATGTCTTGTGGAGCGAAACGCTGCATGTTTGTAAGAAAAAAAATCCATCATTAAGGCATTTTAACTTTAAAACATCACTTCTGGCCAAAATTCAGATCCATAATCCATAATAACGCTTCCTCCAGTGAAAAAAAGTTAATCACCTGTTGTTCTCTCCCAGCAAAATTCACACACATTTGTTTAGAACAGTTTTGGTTTGTAAACAGTGCTTGCTCATGCATATTTCTCTCCTGATACAGATTAGATTACTTTTTCACTGGAGAAAGCACTATTATGGATTGTGGGCTTATATTTTAGGAAGAAACAGTTTGAAGGTTTTTTTTTTTTTTAAAGCCTTAATGGTGGATTTGTTTCATACAAACATGCAACTTTTCACTTCACAATATGTTAACTGATGGACTGGAGTGGTGTGGATTATTGTGATGTTTTTATCAGCTGTTTGGACTCTCATTCTGATGGCACCCATTCACTGCAGAGCATCCATTGGTGAGCAAGTGATGCAATGCTACATTTCTCCAAATATGATGAAGAAACAAACTCATCTACATATTGGATGGCATGAGGGTGAGTAAATGTTCAGAACATTTTCATTTTTGGTTAATAAAAACATGCTGCAATGCTTTTTTTCTTGAAGTTACTTTCTTTGTTATCAGCAAATGTGAATGGTGACTGGAGGCTGTCAAGCTTTAAATCTTATTTGTGCTTTTGTTGTTTCAAATATGATGCTACAAATTGGCATGGTTTGTTCTGTTTAATTTAATTTTCTTTGGAATATTTTTGCTGCTGCATTAGTTCATGTTTCGCAAGCTTATATTTTGCAGAAAAAAAACACTTTTAGAAGCGCTATACAATAAATTCAAATTGCGTTATCAGTTAACAATTTCAGACCCACTTTTAGTTTGCTCAACTCTGACAGGAAGAAGAAGGATAGAAAATCTGAATGTTACGTAACCTCAGTAAGTGTGAGATATTCAGACAGCGATGAAGTCTGACAGACGGCTGCCAGTGAGATTGTTGCCACTATGCAGTGATTTCATGTTCTGATTCAGAACAGATTCAATAACACATACAGAATTGCCATCGGGCTGGCGTTTGCTAAGCCTCTTACTTGTTTAACATGCCACTCATGTCAATGGTGGATTTTCGGTGGGGCAGCCAAGGTCACATAGTTAACGGCACTGAAAAGATAAGCTTTGCTGCTCTAACAAACTAATGAACAGTGATCATGGCATGTCCAGTCTATGGAACAAAATGAGGAAAGGAAAGAAGAGAAAAATACGAAAGTGAACATTACCATTACAGGTGAGCATATATATACAGTATATATATATATATCATACAGATATTTTTTATCTTTTTTAAAGCTTTAACGATGTTAATTTTTTCACCACAGTTTAGTATTATTGTGTGTTATTATCTAGTATATTTAATGCACATGGGTTGTGCTTTTATGTTTTAATATGTAATTAATTTGCCTTAAATTAAAAATGTTTAATTTAACTTAACATTTTAATTTATTGTTAATTTATTGTTTAAATTTTTGTTATTTTTAATTTCATTTTTTCAACCTAATATTTTATTCAAGTATATATATATATATATATATATATATATATATATATATACACACATACATACAGTTACAGTATGTTTTCATAGTGCATCAAACTCTTTTATCTCAAAGATCAAAGATAATTTGATTCCTCCAGATATGAGCCTTTTAAATGTAACACCAACCATCAGTTGCTTGTTAGCGCATTGCAGTGAGAGGGTTTGGTTAATTTTTCTGAGTAAAGCAGAGATAGCAGAGCAGGAGGATTACAGTGGCAGTAGGAGGTGACAGCTCACACCGGTGGGTCCGGATTCTCTTTGAGTTCTCTGTGAGGAGTTTGAGATATTTCCAAAAACCCCGCCGAGGTCTTTAGATCCTCGGAAACAGCAGGATCTTCTGCTGCGCACCCTGTGGGGATTGCAGGAGGAGACGCTGGCGTCTCACGAGACAGACTGTCGAGAGACTTGACTCCTCCAGCACATTGAAACCAATTTGTGCTTCAGGCACATCATGATGTTAGCAGGTGCTAAGCTAATAATGTCATACTGAAACACAAAGGACACACACACGAGGTAAATTGGTGCATTTATGATTAGACTGCATGTTTTAGCAAGCTATTTTTATTTAATATGAATTTGTCATATTAAATAAAAAAGTATATCTTACCGTTAAAATGTTTGGGGTCAGTGCAATCAATCAATCAATCAATCAATTTATTTATGAAAGAACGTAATATTTGTATTCAAGGTTATTATAAAACATACTGGTTTCAATGTAGTTGAAAAACTAAAACTGTAATAAAAATGAATTTAAAAAACTATACCATATATAATAAAAAAAAACGACTAAAAATGACAAAAACACAACAAAATTAAAAAAAAAAGTAAAATGAAAATGGAATATGTAAAAATAAAAACGTATTTCTATTACTGTTTTTATTCAGTATGGATGCATACATTAAATTAATCAAAAAGTAATAATAAAGGGTTTCAATTATTACTTTTATTTACTTTTTATATATAAAATTATATTTCAGATGAATGTTGTTCTTTCGAACTTTTTATTAAGTGAAGAATCCTGAAAAAGTATCACTGTTTTCACACAAAATATTAATTGAGCAGCAAATCAGGATATTATAATGATTTCTGAAGGATTGTGTGACACTGAAGACTTGAGTAATGATGCTTTGAATCACAGGAATACATTATATTTTAACATATATTCAAATATAAAACATTATAATAATTTTTCCCAATATTACTGTTTTTGCTGTATTTTTGTAAAATAAATGCAGCCTTGGTGAGCAGAAGAAACTTCACTCAAATACACTAAAAAATCTTACCAACTCCAAACTTTTGAAGGCCATTGTATTTTTATTCTACAGTTCTCTTGAGTGTTTCCCATCTAGGATAAAGTTTTGAGAGTGTGTCTGTTAGTCGATGTGTAAATGTTCTCACTGACTTCACTTAGTAACAGCGGAAATTACCATGTTTCTCTGCCCCCCTTTCCATCTTTTATAAAATAAATGCAGCCTTGGTGAGCAGAAGAAACTTCACTCAAATACACTAAAAAATCTTACCAACTCCAAACTTTTGAAGGCCATTGTATTTTTATTCTACAGTTCTCTTGAGTGTTTCCCATCTAGGATAAAGTTTTGAGAGTGTGTCTTTGTTAGTCGATGTGTAAATGTTCTCACTGACTTCACTTAGTGACAGCAGAAGTTACCATGTTTCTCTGCCCCCCTTTCCATCTCCTTGTGCCGGAGCGGATGTCCAGTTTGGAGGTGGATGTCGACCACTATTAGTGAGACTGACACTGCAGGGGTGAACGGGTCACCTTCTTCAATTCCCTGGACTGTAAATTAGGATCAGCGAGCGGCTGGGTCCAGGGCTGACACAATAATACATCTCATGGTTAATTTGGCACAAGCAAAGGATTTGCACTCTTAAATGCACACAAAGAGTAGTGGTCTGTCTCTGCTGCCCCTCCGGCACCTTCTCCTAATGAGTCTCTGTACATTTGACCGTCTCCGTTAGCGCCTTCTGGCTGCCACGTTCTGTCTGTCTCTCTCGGTTAGCTCTAGCTCTGGTCTCCACAGCCCCGGTGTGTGTTTGAGCAGGATCAGGACCTCACGGCCGGGTTAAGATGCACGCTAGCTGAGTGCCTCTCATACTGTTTTGAAAGTTATCGAACATTTTGGAAAACCATGTGTAATTCAAAATTGGCGGTAATAATGGAACGAGAGTTATAGAAAGTGATTTTATTTCACTATTATTTACAACAGGACCTGCATTTTCATGAATTTCAATAAAATATGTTTGTTATAAGAGACAATAAAACAACTTTGTGCATCACAGCCACTCCTGGTTAAAAAACAAAACAAAACAGAACTTATTTTTCAAAAGTCAACGAATTTGCAACAGATGAATGTAACATTTTTTAAAAGCCAAGAATGTCAGTCTCTACGTTACATGGCATTTATTTAAGCCACAGAATAAACTTAATTATGTAAAACAAGCAGAATGAGCTACGCAAAAATAATTTTTAACATCTCCAGCATATTTTATAATCACCCAAAAATCAACCATATTTCATCCCTTATGCACGTTATCACGTCTGTCAAAAACTGGCTGTTGGTTGGAATATTAGAACTAAAAATATTGATATAACACTCAGTTACTTCACTGAATACTTGCCCACTAAGAAATAAATAACATATTCCATATTGGAACAGCCATAAAAAAACAACCATTTCAACTATAGGAAAACAATAACATTCAAAAGAAAACTGATTTCTACGGATTTTCTACGCAGGCTTCCACTTTCCCTCTGATTTCCACAAAAAATCATTATAATTTAAAACAGATGTTTTGTATTTGAATATATGTTCAAATGTAATTTATTCCTGGGATCAAAGCTGAGTTTTCAGAATCATTACTCCAGTCTTCAGTGTCACATGATCCTTCAGAAATCACTCTAATATGCTGATTTGCTGTTCAAGAAACACATTATTATTATCAATGTTGAAAACAGTTGTGCTCATTAAATTTTTTTTTTTTTGAAACCATAATACATTTTTTAGGATTATATAATCAATAAAAAGTTAAAAAATAATAGCATCTATTAAAAAAAAAGAACATCTTTTGACATTAAAAATGTCTTTACTGTCACTTTTAATTAATTTAATCCATCCTTGCTCAATTAAAATATTTATTTTAATTTAAAAAAATCATACTGACCCCAAACTTTTGAACAGTAATACTGTGTACACATGCAATACATTGTAAACTTGCAACATAATAAGGCCATGTGACCGCAATCTAGCTTCAGTTTGCAATATTTGCTATATCACATACTATTTCACTGTACGATTTTGTAAAAAGGGCAGCTGCACAGCCTTCCCTGCAAATCAACATCATTAGCATTCTTTTCCCAACACTCCGCTTCTTTCCTCTACTAGTTATTCTTCAATAATAGTACTTTATGCTCATCAGCTTGATTAGTTGAACTGCTCTGCTTAGTTATTTTACATATGGTTTTATAGCGACAGCGGCTCAGTTACAAACTCTAAGCCAGCCTTTGTTAATGAACACCCCTCGGCATGTATAAACAGGCCGTAATCTGCTTAAGTTGAAATTAAAACAGGTGGAAGCCTGTGCTCTATCTCTCAAAGACACCCAAGCGCAAACCTGACAGATAACACAAACCTATTCATTTACACGCTCCAAACTTATTTGCAAGTCCACATTAATTCGCTTGTTTGCGAGCCTGAATTGCCTACATGATTACACATGTTTCTCAAAGCAGCAAGGCTGTCGGCGAGGTTAATACTTATTTTCCATGGTGCATTTGTCTGGACTTGCTGGTCAGCGTGCTAATGGAAGTGACTTTGCTTGACTTTGACCTTTAGTGGTTGATGAATGCTTTTGTTTCATTCATTTATTTTATTTTTTTTTAGTTCAACTCCTGATAGATGCTCTAATAAAACAGCTCCAGGTGCATTGTGGGTGCCTACGAAAAATCGCCATGCAGCATAAGTGCATTTTCCTTATATTGTGAGTCTTGTTATAATTCCTAAATAAGATGCAAATGAGCCGCTGGGTGAGATAGAACGAAGGAAGCTGATACCTGGCTTGGTTGGTGGAGAAAACACCCCTCTCTTCATCTATTTGTCATCCCTTCCCATGAATCTACGGGGCAGTTTGAGCCGGCAGCTAATCAGAGGCAAACAAGGAGGAAAGAACAATCCCGGCTCACCAAAATTGGCTAATTTTCACTTCCTCGAGTAGCAGCATGTGTTTGGCAATTACAATGATCCCATAAATATCCCAAGATCCACGAAACAGGGCAGGAGAACCAGGAAACAATTATGATTAGCGATTTAATTACGGTCTAAACTCCATCAAAGCAAATTTAGGCTGTGATTGCTCGGGAATTGACTTGAAGAGGGAGCTACTGTATCGCCATTACGTTCTGTTCTGAACACAATCTCCCGCACAATCTCGTGATGAGAACCAATCATAAGGCTTAGCATCACGCTAATTAGAAACAATTCCGCTCGTTATCTTATGGCCATATGCTTCGGACGGTTCGGAGGAAGTGAAATATGCCGCTCGTCCTCAGAAGAATTGGACGATTGAATATCGGCATGCCCAAAATAAGACACCATGCTAATGTTGTGAAGGCTTGAAAAGCTCTATAAAGTGTCTCTTTGTGTTTCCCCATCCAAATTCATGCTCTGTTGTGATCTTCACTTTATTTCAGCTGAAGGTGCGTGGGAACAGCGGACTTTAAATGGAATGGCTTCTGTTGCAATAATACCTAGCAGACACTGAGCAGTCTGTAGTAGAGCAGTCTGAGTCAATGACAAGAAAGGATAAGATTAGAAAAACCTAGTTCAAAACATATGTGCCAAGCTTTTAGAAATATAATCTTTGTATTAATGGTGGTTTAATGTTTTTTTTTTTTTTTAACTATTACTTTACTATTTTTAGCAAAACTTAGATTAACTCATTCTAAAAGGATTTCTAAGCTTGTTGTTGCCACGGATTAAAATAATAATAATAATAATAATAATAATAATAATAATTTAAAATGGAATTACAACTTCTCACAGGCTGTTATCTCTGACAGAATAAAATCTTGCAATTCTGAGAAGAAAAAAGTTAGAATTGTGAGTTAGAATTGCATGATATATATATATTATGAGAGTTTATGTAACACAATCCTGTTTATATGTGAGTTTATACCTCATGATCTTCTCAACCCATCATCCATGAGTCTGATTATTTCTCAAAATTTTGAGTTCATATCCAGTTGGTGAGATATAAACTCAGAATTGCAAGACGTCTGAATTGTGAGATAAAACATTCCATAAATTTGAAATAAAACATTGTGAGCTGACATGGATTCCAAACATTGTAAATGTAAAAAGTGTTTTTTTTTTTTTTGTTTGTTTGTGTGTGTATTATTTATTATTTTTAAGTATTTCATTTTTTTTTTTCAGAAAAACGTACATTAAATGATTCTAAAATTATTCCAAACATTTTAAAGGTAAAGAGTATTTATTTAGGCCATTTTTTCAGAATGTATTTTAATTCAGAAACTGAAAACATGTTCAATGAACTGCAAAGTATGAACTGCATTTAAAAAATCTTAAAATAAATTAGTTTGATGAATGCAAAAAGGAAGGAAGATTGACTCTATAATGTGCAATTATAATATCTCTTATGTAATCTGCTCTATGTAGGCATTACATTATTTGTGTCGGAGTGTATTGGAGTGAAGATTCAAGCATCATCAAATCGAAAAACATCAAGCAGACAGGATATTCATGATCTTTTCTTTTCTCATTAATTTCATGATTTCTCTATAATGTGATTTTTTTAAGGCTTCTCTTTAAATAGTGCCATAAATGGTTTGTGTCACATGATAAATAAGTTGTCACTCTTACTTATATTTACATTTAGGCTGTTTAATCGGACTCATCTTCTAATGGATGATGGGTTGAGAAGATCTGCCAGTCCATCAGTTAACATTTTCACTTGCTAATTTTGAACTCAAATTTCAAAGACTGAGAGAGAGAGAGAGAGAGCTAAAACTAAATGTCTGTGCTCGGTTTCACACCATTTAACTGATGTGAGAACCTTATAATGTGGCTAATAGCTGAACTCAGCCTCACTTTGTCAGACACAAAACCACATTGTCAGATGCTTCTCAACAGATGCTTTTTTCTTAAATTCCAATGTTTTGAGCATTGAGCATATTGAGTTTATTTTCTATTGAGACTTTCTTTTCAACTTAGAGCTTCTATACTAGGTATATATTTTACTATTGGCTTTTCTGTTAGCAGACACGCCCGAGAAAACTGGTCACTTGTGTTTACTGAGGAGCTGTCCAAGGTCCTGAAAGATTTCTCAATAGACAAGAACACATTAGAAACCTATAGATTATCGATAGCTGATTTCCTTTTACTCTTCTATATGGCAATCTAAGAATGTTCTGAGTTTGATATGAGTTGAACTCATAGCTCTTTCCTTTACAGTAAAGTACAGTGACAGCAAATTATTTTAAATGCTCTTCCCTCACAGATGTACTGTGGTTTCAAATGCTCATCTTTTGTTCTTGTTTGCGTAGACAGGTATCTTAACCAAGGACATTCTCATCAGCAACTTATTCCAGAAAAGAGTTCAGCCGCTAGTGAAGCAGTGGTCAAGGAAGATGAGCTCAGTGTGTTGAGAGCGATGACGAATGCAAGCGGCAGTGGGGGGAAAAAAGAGAATTTGATATAAAAATTATTCTAAGTGAATATCTCAAAGGCCACGAGCAATCTTTTTGGAAAATAGCTTTAACCTTGACAGAGCGGAATGACAAATGGAAATGGATATATGGGTGATTTAACCTTGCCATACTGTAAGTACTCACCGCAGTCACACACACTGTTCAATCTTTATTGCATCATAGTGTGTAGGCCATTTAAAAGACCTGCTTCATCTACTCAAAATGCTCTTTCTCACAGAAGTGAGCGGCGCAGTGGGATGGTGGAATGGAAAAATGGAAATTACAGCCGTCATGCTGCGGTAATCGCTCTGTACATGTGTGTCACATGAGCGTGTGCTGTCATGTAAACAGCATAAAGGTCAGTCTCACAAAAATGGCCATAATTCACCCCAGCATCAAAGAAAATAAATAATAAATCATATTTTATGAGGAAAATGAAGCCTACTTTAAGTATGACTGAGATTTAGCAGTGTTCCTTCGAATTAAGCACATTTTACACAAACTTTGTATAATATGATTTATATATAATAAAAATTGACATAAAAACAACATAAAATCATGACTATATATGTATATATATTTTGTTTTTGACTCAAAAAATAACCTAAAAGTAATGTTGTTGTTTTGTTATTGTTTATTTTATTTTACTATTAAATACTATTTTTAATTTAAAAAATCAACATATTAAATCAACATAAAATGTTTTTTTAATGTTTTTATACAGTTTATTTTGTTATATAGTCATGCTTTGTTTTTTATTGAATTTTTTATTAGATATAAATTG
>NW_015541178.1:63159-66229 GCF_001515605.1 Sinocyclocheilus anshuiensis | reverse complement strand
TTTAATTAAAAAAATCAACATATTAAATCAACATAAAATGTTTTTTTATGTTTTTATACAGTTTATGTTGTTATATAGTCATGCTTTGTTTCTTATTGAATTTTTTATTAGATATAAATTGCATTACAGCAATGTAAAGTTTGTGGAAAATGTGCTTGATTCCCATGAGAATGGCTAAATCTTAATTTTACTGAAAGTAGGCTTCCTTTTCTTTATAAAATTATTTATTTATTTATTTAATTTCACCTATAATTTCTCTGTCTTTCTCTTTATATATAAAAAAAACATAAAAAAAAAACATTTTATGTTGATTTCATATGCAATATTTTGAATGGCTAAAAATTCAATCCAAAAGGTGCATTATTATTAATTGTTATTAAAATAATTTATTATTAAATTATTATTAATAAATCATTATTATTATGAGTGAGTATGTTTGTATGTATGTATTTTAATATTAAATATACTGTTTATTATCTTCAAGTTAAACCCTTTGACAGTCTAACCTTTCCATGTCATAGAAATGTTAATCGATTAAATAATAATAATAATATTGACGTAAATGCCTAAATAAACTGTTGTACTGAATTTAAGGTGGATTATATTAAAATTATTATTTAATATAATATTAAACATTTATTATTGCAGAATATGAGACATTGCAGTAATGAGAAATTACCCCAAAATAATAATAATAATAATAATAGCAAAAACAACAATAATAATAATAATAATAATAATAATAATAATAATAACAACAACATTACAGTAATGAGAAGTTATCATTTTGTTTTTGGGGTGAAATGTGACCTGGGCATGTTTACATGAGACTCACTCATGGATACATATGTCTGTATGCAGTTTAAAAAGGTTGTTTCCTCTTGTAAATGCTGTGAATGCATTGATCTGTGAGCTCGGAGCTGTAGATGCATATGTAATGTCTGTATGCTTTCCCATGTCTGTGTTTTTCTCATGGCCTCAGGCCAGCCCTAAAGCGATTACAGAGGTTCAGGCCTAGCTGTGGTACCGCAGGGTCAGTTTTATTAACAAGGCAAATCTCCCTCTCATGGCTCAGGGGATTGGGCCATCCTGTCATCCTGCTGCCCTTCTGGCCACCAGAGCTAGCTGACTCACGCCCCAGAGAGGTAATTGCCCTGTCTTTCTGTCAGCGGAGGGGCAGATGTGGAATAGCACCATGCTGTAAGGGACAGTGTAAGCTTACATCATACCGCTGGAGAGGACGTCCAGAAAACAGCACAGCACAACATGACAAAGCAGGATTTAAACGCACACTCTTAACCTTTAAGAAAAAGGAAAATCACAAATTATATCTCTTAAATGTCTAAAATGGAGGCTCCTGGTGAAGTGTCTTGCTGCTTTAAGTTTTCGGAAACACTTTACAGCAAGGTCCCATTACGTAACGTTGCATTAGGTAACATTACCTAACAATGAGCAATGCATTTGTTACAGTACTTATTAGGGCTGTCGATTTAATGTGCTAAGTAGGTGTGATTAATTACGGAAAAAAAATGATGTGTTAAAAACTATGAACATATTTAATGCACTTTGGCTCAGATCTGTATGTCATCTTGCATTGCATACATTGCTGATGAACATGATGCAGGATGATGAATGATTTTGTGATGTGGCTTCTGAAAAGGCAGTTATATACCCCTAAAATTCAATATATATTAGGAAAAATGCCCCATATGGGTTTTTGTCTTATATTTATATCACATGATAGTTGAGCAATATAAAATGATCAAGAATGCTGTTTTTTTCCCAAATTTCTGCATGACTGCAAATGTGATAATGATTTTACACAACAGTTCAATAAACAAGAAGTTAATTATGTGTTATTACTGTCATATAAAAAATACTAATAATAATCTTTTTATTTTATTTTTTATTTTATTTTCTTTTTTTTCCTGTAATGTCGTTTCAATGGTAATGTTTCAGCCCAAATTGATGTGCAATTAATTTGTGATTAATAAGATTAATTAAAGCTGCAGTCCGTAACTTTTGCGGTTAATAAACAGAACTGAATGCGTCTTGCGGAAGAACATTGTAGCCGGAGCTACTTCTTAGTGTTTATGTCTATGGCGAATCACGCAGGTACTGGGCTACTCTGCAGTTGTACCTATCCGAACCAGTCTAAATAGTCCGAATATAAACACTTATTATAGGTGTACCGTAGTGATTCACGACAAGCCAAAAACACGGTTTGGAAAATGGATTCATGGTGTACTCGCTTATATATATTTTGTAAATTTTGAACACAAAAAAGTTACGGACTGCAGCTTTAATTGGGACATTATGTAATTAGTTTTAACATTTTTAAATGCTTGACTACTCTAGTATGAATCTTTGTTAATGTTAGTTAATAAAAATAAAGTTAATTGCTAGCTTGGGTCCATTAAATAATATTAACAGATCAAACTTTTGATTTAAAAAATATAGACTGAAAAAAAAAGTATAGAAACAATTTTTACTCAGAAAGTTAGTAAATTTCACAATCAGTTACAAAAAAATGGCAAGTAACATTTTTTTTTTATTTTAGTTTTTGTTTACACTGTATTAGTAAAATTAACATATAAATATTGTGTATAAATATTTCCCCAAATGTGCAACTACTGTGATCACAAAAAAGGTGCTGATGTGAATGTGATTATATATGAAATATTAATAACTACTAACTGAGTTTGCGTGTTGATTTTGCATACCTGACAAAAAATTATAAAATTACGGTCACTGTAACCATGTTTTTGTCAAAAAATAGTGCTCAAAAACTAGAGTCCTCCTAATTCTTTCTAATGATGCACAGTTTATCAAGATTAAATAAGAATGTGGTTATATATACAGTGGGTACGGAAAGTATTCAGACCCCCTTCAATTTTTCACTCTTTGTTATATTGCAGCCATTTGCTAAAATCATTTAAGTTAATTTTTTTTCCTCATTAATGTACACACAGCACCCCATATTGACAGAAAAACACAGAATCGTTGACATTTTTGCAGATTTATTAAAAAAGAAAAACTGAAATATCACATGGTCCTAAGTATTCAGACC
>NW_015541178.1:42193-62269 GCF_001515605.1 Sinocyclocheilus anshuiensis | reverse complement strand
TTGTAATAAAATCGTACAGTATTACTGTTTTTACTATATTTTTGATCAAATAAATGCAGCCTTTGTGAGCATATAAGAGAGTTATGACTTCCAAATAAAAAAAAAAACATTCAAAAATCGTAATTAATATTTAATTATATATGACACATACATTTTCCTAAGCTATAAAAGAGAAACTGTGAGAAATATTATGTTCCCCAGCACCCATTCAGATCCATTGGTGAGCAAGTGATGCAATGCTAAATTTCTCAAAATCTGTTCTGGTCTACATCTTGGAAGGCCTGAGGATGAGTAAAATTTCAGCAAGTTTTAAGTTTTGACTGAACTATTCCTTTAATGTAACTAACAATAGTGCCTAAAAATGCCCAAAAGAAAAAAAACCGGAATACATCCACTAAAAACCACAAAAAACACCAGTTAATGAATGACACCGAGACTTCAAACATGATAATGAAATGTGAACATCAGTGAAGAGAAAATATCCTGCACCCTATGAACTTCTTTTGTGAAATATTTTTCCTTAAAGTTGTGCTTAAGCTTCTTTAAAATAAATTACACTTGATTTGATCCTTTTTATGTAATGCAATGACATTCAGACATTTTTTTCAGACACAAAGTCAGTGCATGCATCGTTGATTTGCTGGAACTTTCATGAAAGACACGTCGCACAGACTTGCACCTAGAAAGCACAAATGAAACAGAATTAGGTCGTCTGGGTCAGCTGTCTTCAAACTATCTCATCAGTCTTGCTGTAAATAGAGGAATATTACTGAGAAATGTATTGATGTGAAATTTCATTATTCTCCTCCCGGTGGGTTTAATTTGAAATGCAACAAATTACTTGCATAACGCTGCAAATTGAGTTCAAATGACATGTGAATTTATTTTATAAGACGATTTTAAAACTAATATTAGAGCTGTCAACATTTCTGTTTTCATGTCAATACAAGCAGCCGGTTATGGTTAAAATACTTAATGAACTCTGAAGAAACTCTCTGATATTCTGGTCTTCCTCTATCATTTTTTTATGTTTTTAAAAGAAGTCTCTTCTGCTCACCGAGGCTGCATTTATTTGATTAAAAATACAGTAAAAACAGTAATATTGTGAAACAGTTTTCTATGTGAATATATTTTAAAATATCATTTATTCCTGTGATTAAAAGCTGCATTTTCAGCATCATTACTCCAGTCTTCAGCGTCACATGATCTTCAGAAATCATTCTAATATGCTGATTTGCTGCTCAAGAAACATTTCTTATTATTATCAATGTTGAAAACACTTGTGCTGCTTCATATTTTTGTGGATACTAACAATGTTTTTTTTATTTATTTGATGAACAGAAAGTTCAAAAGAACAGCATTTATTTAAAATAGAACACATTTGTAACATAAATGTTTTTGCAGTCACTTTTGATAAACATAACGGTTCCTTGCTGAACAAAAGTATTAATTTATAAAAAAAAAAGACCCAAAATCTTTGAACAGCAGCATCGCATTTATATGCACTGAAATCTGTCAGTCATTTCATTACAAAAAATTGTCGTCAGGGATATTTAGCTTTCGTACTAAAGTTTCAAGGACAAAAATTTCCTGAACTGCTTTAGCTCCAGTTGTGATTATTAAAAGAAAGCACTCGGAAACAAAAATGTATAACAGCAATAATGCAGACTGCTCCCCAAGTTTTGAAAGCTAGTTTGCTCAAAACAGCTATTATATGCACAATATTTCCCTCCTTAATGTTCCAAACTCTCCACCCTCAGTTCGATGCTTTGATAGTTTTAGTAGTTTTATTGTGCAGAAACTGCTGTAACTGCAGTCTAGAGTCTAATATTTCTCTTAGCCCTCAGTATGTGTCAGAAAATGCTACGGTGAATGCGATGATGTTTGTAGAAAGAGTTTTTGTGTGTCTGTTGATTGCGAGCAGAAGTGCCGTGTGACTCATAATTGTGTCTTAATGTTTTGTGGCTGAAGCATTAATTGCACTCACCCGTTCACCAAAAATTAAAATTTCACACATTAAAAATTGGCCTCGGGCTTCAGTAACGCATTTCCTGATAATAAACACAGAGATCTTTGCACGTACTACTAAATTTACACCCAAATAGTATGGATCCTGCTTTTCTAGTCAAACTCTCGCTTGAGGCTGACAAACAGAGATGGATTTGTGATTTTACCCTGCAATATGAAGTTTACAGAGCTGCTCCTCAGGGTCTCGTAGAAGATCATAACAGCGCAAAATTCAACAATTATTTATTAAGCAACTGCTCAAACAAATAGAGAGAAGCTTTCTTGGGTGGTCTTTTTCTTTAAGCAGACAGATGAGAGTGTTTCCTGTGGATCTTCGGGAGGTTATTGTTCAGTAACACGTGCACATGAATAATTCACACCTCGGGTTTTACTGACCATCACTCAAAGTGTCTTGAGACCCTTCATTCCAGCACGGGCCTGTTCTCTGCACTGCATTGAAAAATGCAAGATAAATAGGTATGGAAACGTGCAGAGAGGAGTTCAGGAAGAACACAACAACTGTCTGAGGACCAGACACTTTTACCTTCAGTTTCCAGTGTGACGAATGAACCGAAAGTGAAGAGAATTTGATTGCAAGTCAGGTTTTTCAGTTAGTAAGTAATTTTGGCTCTTCATATTAAACGAATATAGTTTCAGGTATTCGCTAAGGTAACATTTAGATTTTTTTTTTTTAGTTTTTCATCAAGTATTTACGGAGCCCTGCACATGGCATGCAGGAAAAAAATAGTAGGCTAAATCGTGTGCACGATTTACTATTTCTTTCCCTCGATTTGCTAAATCGTGCACACAATTTATAAATCGAGAGAACAAATTAGTAAATTGTGCGCACGATTCAGCAAATCGAGGGAACGAATTAGCAAATCAAGGGAATTGAATAGTAATCATGTGCGATTTATAAATCGAGAGAACGATTTAGTAAATTGTGCGCACGATTTAGCAAATCGAGGGAACGAAATAGTAATCGTGTGCATGTTTTGGTACATCGAGGGAACGAATTAGTAAATCGTGCGCACGATTTATTTATTTTTTCCTGCATGTCATGTGCGGGGCTCCGTAAGTATTTATATTTTGTTGAGTCTTTACTTCAATCATTTGCTATTAATTGCATTTTACCATCTATAATTATAGTAGCTATATACACTAGCTATACTATTATAGTATTATTTTAAGTTACTTTTTTATTATTTAATAATAATAATAATAATAATAATACTTATTAATATCATAATATTATAATGGTATTTATTATTTAATAATATAAAATATTAATATATTTATTGTAATATATTTATATATTATATATTTTGATTTCTATTTTTGATTTGATTTTAATTTTAGTTTAATGTTTAGTAATTTTGTTATGAGCTGTTGTCGTTTTTAATACGTATATTTAGTCTTAATTTCAGTACTTCAGTTATTGAGGCAATTAAGGCAAATAATGTTTTTCATTGAATATTTATATTTTATTTCAGCTTTATTTCAGATCCAGAATAAAATAGTCCAACAATTCTTAATTTAATAATTTAATTTAATTTAATTATTTTTGGTAATGTATTTATTATATTTATATTTTATATATTTGATTTGTCATGCGATAAACTTGTTTCATTAACACTGAAATAATAATGGTGTTGAACTTCAAAACGGTTTTCAAAAACTGCTAATACATTTCACAAATAATTACGAAGAAACCTCAAGCAACACATTTAATGTAACTTAAATTTGTAAATAAGTATAAAAGACTGAACTAGTACTTTCTTGTAAAACTACATTTAACACTGTTGTTTTGGACAGATTCAGCACCGTAATAACACCATCACTGTTCTCTTTCAAAGCACCTGCATGTGTTTTTCTAACGATGCTGAGAAATGAAAGAGAGATGCTGTGGAAATCAAGTCCATAAACACCCTCACTCTGAGTTCTCCTTGAGCTGTCCTTAAGCTCTTCCGTCCTTCTGATCGGCCTTCTGCACATTTCTAGAGGAAACCAGGCTTGTTGCCATTGGGAGAAGGGCAGGGAAAAAGGCAAAAGTTCTATTGGTTATAATTTAAATATTGACAAATATCAAAGTAACAGAGAAACTGACAATCTAAAAGCTACAAAAGATTAACAATTACAGTACTTTGACAAACATTGAATTTCCAGAAAGGTTTTGTCTCACATAGTCAGACTTTTTATTAAAAAAGTAAGTGTTTGTGCTAAATGATAAGTTTCGTTAACTTTAACTTAAGTTCGATATTTAGGTTATCTTAACAAATTTTAAGTTGTTATAATTAACTGCAGCAACATTTTTACTGTGTTCTAATTAGTTTGGTTCAGTGTTATTTTAATATTATTTATGTATTATAAAATTTATTAATTTGAAAAAAAGATTTTATTTTATATTTTCTGTTTTAGTAATTCAACTTCCAACTTATTTTATTACAGTTAGTTGCAAAGGCAACATTTACATTTTTTAAGTTTAAGTTTACAGTTCTCATCTAATATTTTCTTTTTCAACTTAATTTCAGCTAACATTTTTTTTTTCCCATAGTGTCAAAACGGAGATTTCCTGGCTTTTTTCATGATTACTGAGGTCTAGGGGCTATTTAACTACCATATAAGTTTCAAAACAGTCAGTCCACAGTAAAATGCACACAGCCTGCTTAAAGTAGCTGTGATTTTTCACGAACTGTTGTGACTTGCGTAAAAAGTTGACATCAGAACTACACAGTCACCGCCTTCAGTCACCACCCCGACCCTGGCCTGGCCGTGCATCACTCAGAAAACAACAGGCCAATCAGAACAGAGGCTCATGAATATTAATTAGGCAGACCAAAATCGACCTGTTCTCAGCAGAGCTCCTGAGAAAGGAGCTGTAAAAATATATTGCGATGGTTTTTGGTACTTATATCGCAAATATATAATCTTAAGGACATCAAAACCTAAAATAAAACTCCAGAAAGGTGTACAATATGTGACCTTTAATCCTTAGTTACTAATTAACAATAACAACGGAGGTTTGGTTTAGTTTTGCCATTTGGGGTTGGGATTACCTAAAATAGATGACATTTTCAGTCATTTGTGATTACAGGATATTCAAATAAATTGTGAAAATGCTTGACCGATTAATTCAAAACACCCCCCCCCAAAAAAAATGCTCACAAATCACTATGACTTTACTCAAGAACACATTTCGAAGAAACTGAAGTGAGTGTGTATAAATACGATTTTATTTGTTTCCATGAGTGCAGTGCTTTATCACTTACAGACTCAAAACTAGGCTTTATGTTAATTACCAGTCCAGTTGCTGTAATTTTGCAGACACGAGCAGTGTTTTGATGATATCTGTGTCAGTATTTGCTCCTGCTGTGTTCTACAGCACAGTCATGGCCTCTTCTCTGTAGAATAGAGTTCCCTGCTGTACATGTAGCTTGATGTGATCTTCATTAACTTTTTAACTGGCTCGACTGCTGTGTCTGGTGTGTGTCTGGAGGTCAGTAGCGCCTGTGCGTCCCGGGACCCGTCTCTCCATCCTGTTCTGGTGGTCCGGGATGTGCCGCTTTACCCCACAGCTCCTTTCTGGATTTCTTTATGTTCACCCCAAAACGGAGGTAATTATCATAAGCCCTGTATTTGGATGAAGATATATTGTTGAAGAAGCTCCGGCGGTTCATCAGGTAGAGGTTAATTGTGTAATCAGAAACTTCATCATCTGACGCTCGACTGGGATGCGTTGAACAGGGGCCGGTGTAATTGGATGCTCACGCATTTGTTTGAGAGAAGAGTGCTGGGATGTTTTATCGGCATTACTTTTGGTTGTAATTGAGCCCGGGAAAGGTTAATGAGTTTCTGCATTGAGGGAAAAACCAAACAAAAAAAAACAAAAAAACAAATGGAAGATTCGGCTTCTTGAGAAAGGAAAAAAACTGTTAATTGTTTATAAGGTTAAGTTTTGTTTGCTGTCTGAGCTTTTGCACACAGAGAGATAATTAAAATGAAGCATATGATATGAGGGTGTTCCATCGCGCCTCGTGCTCCCATCAGTGATAACTCAGCAGATGATAGAGGAACATTTATAGAACAAATGAAGGAAACAGACCGTTGGATCAGACCATTATTAGTCTATCACAAATGTTTCGCCTTCAACCTTTCGCCTTAAAGTAAAAGAGTCTGTTACACTAAGAGCATGCAAAACTACATATTTTCAAAGCTGAGTTGGTGCTTTTTGCATGAGTAGTCGCTCTAACAAATGGATTCTGGCACGGGTTACAAGGCACTACAAACAAACAAACAAATAAACAAGTATTTAATTAATTCATTAATTCGCAGTGCCTTATGACCCATGCAATAATCCATCTTTGAAAGGAACTAATTTATTTAAAATAAATGAAAATAAAAATCTGTTTTATTAAAAAAAACAACTTATATTGACCTGTATATGAAATAAATGAATACATAAATGAAATATTTGTTGTACTGAATGCATTTATTTATTTATTTATTTATTTATTCTCAATTTAAAAATAAGAATAAAAACCTCAGTTTAAAAAAAAACCCATTAAACTGTATATTTATCAATCAGTCAATCTATCTATCAATCAATCAATCAATCAATCAATCAATCAATCAATCAATCAATCAATCAATCAATCAATCAATCCATTCATTTTTGTACTGACTTTAATGATGATTGTATTCAAATAAAAATACTGTCAATTTATTTTCACTATAAAAATATTTAATACAATTGACATTAAAGTCAACAAACGCATTTATTTATTTTTCTAATTTTTTTAAACAATAAGGATATTTAAAAATGAATACATATATAAATAAATGCATTTGTTCTACTGACTTTAATGTTACTTGTATTTAAATAAACAAATAAAATTCATTTAGTCAAAAATTTAAATAAAATACAAAAGCTTATTAACCCATGTATATTTTTAAAAATAAACAAACAAACACAATAATTTGTTTGTTGTATGAACTTTGCTGTTGGTTGTATTAAAATTATAATTTAAGATAATATGAAACATTTACTATACATTAATTATACCTACATTACTATACAGATACAAAGCATACAAATAGCACAGTTAAGTTACAAAACCAAAAATGAATCAATGCTATTGATTGTTGGTTGAAGTCTATCATTGATGCATTGAGGTGTTTGCTGATATTAACATCAAATGCATCCCATTTTAGGTCTCTAGCTGGTGTCAAGATTTTTTTTCAGCATGCTAAAACCTCATCGGAGAAACTGCGTCTCTAAATTAATCCACTTTAAAGCATCAACAAACAACTTGTCTACCATCATGACCAGCGCTAGCCTATAATCTAAAACTTCTGACTGTGAAAATCATTTCCAGCACTTATTGAAAAGACATTACAGGGATGTGTTGGTTTTTATTACTTCTGAAAGCCCCAGATCTATACGCTGGGTCTTGATTTGTTGTGGATCAATATGATGGTTTAGGTAAATGATCCTGATGCAGTCCTGCGAGACTGTATTTAGTCTGTGTGCTGCTGAATGATGTGCAAATTTTGGATTTTTGTCATTCAAACTGAACATGCAAATTAAATTTTTTTTATATTTTTTATTCCTCAAAAGGTTATTCCCTTTAATGCTGAAAGCCCCAGATCTATACGCTGGGTCTTGATTTGTTGTGGATCAATATGATGGTTTAGGTAAATGATCCTGATTCAGTCATGCGAGACTGTATTTAGTCTGTGTGCTGCTGAATGATGTGCAAATTTTGGATTTGTCATTCAAACTGAACATGCAAATTAAATTTTTTTTATATTTTTTATTCCTCAAAAGGTTATTCCCTTTAATGTTAAAGTTCTTTAATGGAGTAATGTACTATTTAACTTTAACTTGGTCTGTGGACATCATAGTAGTTTTGGTTCAGTTCCACGGAGGAAAGAAAGTCATACAGGTTTGGAACGACATGAGAGTGAGTAAATGACAGATTTTTTATTTTGGGCTGAACTAACATTTGAATGTCTCTCATCCATAGACGACACCTCTCCTCGCTCGCTCCAAGTCTGCTGTCGTTTCTCCCACTGTTCTCCGTCTGCTTTTCCTGTGAAGACCCATTAAAGCTGACTTCGGGACGTGCTGTGATTTGTTGAGTGTTGAGTATCTTTTTTTGGTTGCTCAATGTTTCGATTAACAAGCTGACTCAGGCAATAAAAGGAGATGTGAACATGAGACGAGAGAGATGCTGGTCACCACAGTCAAATTCATAAACCTTCGTGAACTTCGTGGTGGTTTCCTGAAATTATGCAATACTGTATGAAAGAAACTAATACAGGAGATTATAAAGCCAGAGTCTATGGATATTACTGATGATAAACTTCATGATCATTTCTGTCCTGGCCTTCTTATTATAAAGGCCATCGTAATGGAAGACAAAGAGGATCAGTATATTGAGGTTTGTGAACTGTCTTTGCACCAGGAAGTTAGTCAGTGTTAAGAGAACAGTTCACACAAAAATAAGAAAAAAAATCTGTCATTTTATTTGTCATCAATTGTCCAAAAAAATAAAAAAATCTGAATGTATAATCAATTTTAAATACATTTTTAAATAATTGTAAAAGTTTTTAAATTCCTTGTTTTATTGTTGTGATTATTTTTTATGATTATTTTACTTACTTTTATGTAAAGCACTTTGAATTACCATTGTGTATGAAATGTGCTATATAAATAAACTTGCCTTGCCTATAAGAAGAAATGAATGAATGAATAAAAAAAATAAAAAAATAATTTGTTGTACTGATGTCAATGTTGATCACATTAAAACAAACAAACAAAAATAAATAAATAATTTATGTATTATTAACCCATATATTTAAAAATAACTAAATAAAAAATAAATAAATGCATTTGTTGTACTGACTTTAATGTCGGTTGTATAAAAAAATTAATAAAAAGTAAGTAAATAAATGAATAAATAAATTAAATGTTATTTATTTATATATTTATTTACTAACTATGATCATTTTTTTTAGGATTTTTTTAATAGAAAGTTCAAAAGAAAGTGTATATATATATACACATATCATTCTAAATGTCTTTACTGTAATTTTTTATTAATGTGCCCTTGCTGACTATACATTTTTTTTTATAATAATAATAATAATAAAAAATCATACTCACTCTCACTTTTGAACAGTAGTGAAAGTGTCCAAAATAAAGTCAAAGACAACTATGGTATTGGCCAGCAAAAATAAAGCACAAAAATGCATAAAAACACAGATAAGTTGATTGTGACTTGCATCACCTCAAATGACTCTGAATGACTACATGGCTGACGCACAGCATGAATAAATCAGTTCAGGTTTAATCAAATACACACACACACTCACACACAATACAAACCAATCAACAGCTATGAGTTTGAGCAGCTTCATTATTTGCAAATGATTTTCAGCTCTGACAGAAGCTTTGTGCTCCATGAGGAAGGGCTGGGGCAAATATCGGAAAGCTTCACTGTAATAAATAAGAGAATAAAACAGAATGCATTAAAAATGCCGGAGCTTCTGTAAGTAATTAAATTTCTCTGTGTGGATGTAATATCTTTACTTTTTTCAGCGCTGTTATGGAATATGAGATGGGATGGCACTAAAATGAAATTGAGGTAAATTTGGAAATATCAGATTTAATCCATCTGCGGCAGCGAGGCAGTGTCAGATACGAAGGTGGCTGTGATTGAGTGTAGGATCACGGCCGGAGACGTTTGAGTCAAACCACAGGATGATGTGCTGAGGAAACCCTGTCATTATTCCATCATCAGTGGAGGAGTCGTTTACGTTCCTCATCTCAAACGTACAATTAAGACAATTGTTAGCCACGCCCACATCCGGCCCTGTCATTACGACACGAGTCGCTGCCATTGTTCCAGCATCAATGTTTCCACCTCTACAATTGGGAAATTAGACACAATCGCATTCACTCAAGCATCATTCTCAAAGAAAACTGTGAGGTTTTAGGCACTTTTCTCCAAGAGCAAAGGAACAACAAAAAAGTACAAAGCTGTCAGTGGAGTGGTATCCTAAGGTACAAAAGCTTAAAGGTATTGTGCATTATTTATCTTTAAAAATACATAATAGAACCTAAAGTGTATCATTAATACAGCCTTTTAAAAGGTTGCCTTTATTTCTGCCTTAATTTAAGACGCACTATTTCATCATATTAGAATCAACATGACATCAAAATCATGACATGACATCTTCTTTACTCTTTACATGGTGAAAATGAAATTGGTGTTCTCATTTGAAGTCATTTGATCTTTAGAGTATTTTTATTAAGCAAAATCAAAAGTGGCTTTTCTTTCTTTTATTTTATTTCTTTCTTTACAGGATTCTTAGAAAGTTGAAAAGATTTGTAACATTATAATTCTTATATAATTCCTATAATTATTCTTTCTTTCTTTCTTTCTTTCTTTCTTTCTTTCTTTCTTTCTTTCTTTCTTTCTGTCAAATCATTTTCTAATCAAATAAATACAACCTTGGTTAGCACGAGAGACTTTCAAAAGTATGAAGTACCATAGTTGTAAATTATGTAAAAATAAATAAATAAATTAACAACAAAATATTTACGTCATACCACTCAGTTACATAATTTAGCAAACTGTCATGGATGCATAAATCATTTTTAGCATGTATTTTGTATATCCATTGTTTTATTCATCCATTGTATTTTTTCAAAGCATTATACTGTATATGCCAATACAATTCTGTATGTACTGTATATTTTATCTTCACATTCCCAATATTAACATTTTCACTTCTTGGCTACATGTAGGCCTGTATGATGAATCTAATATGCTCTGTTAATTTAACTTTTAAGTCAAAAGTCTAAATTGCATCTTAATGTTATTATTCAGAAAATATTGCAAAATGTTGTTGTTTTTTTATTGACGAGCTCTTTTAGCACTGTGATCTTGGCTTTTTCATTTATTCAGCTTTCTCAATGTGGAAAAAGACAATATAAAACAGCGGCCCTACAATCCAATTGAATGTACTGTACAATATTTTGTTCTTTTTACTTCAGAATATTCAATATTCATAGTCTGACTTGTCTGTCTTCTCGTTGCTTTCAGAACTTTGTTGAGATTCACAGAGGTTCTCTTTCCCTAATTTGCCTGTTTGTCGCTGTCCTCGTATTGTATAACTTACATTTCACAGCACTTTTCTCAATTATTTCAGAGTTAATGCAGAGACGATCGTGCATGTGAATGGAGACCGGCTCTGATGACACTTTAATCATCTAACTGCCCTTTTCTATCCTTAAGATGCATCTATGAGACCTCCAGTGTGCAAATGAGAATCCACAAAAGTGGCCGGCGATGAGTCAGACAATCTCCTTCAAGATGTGCTACTGTTGAAGGTGTTTTGGGTTCTGCAACCTTTAACACAACTCCACCATTACCCCTAATCACCGCGCCTGAACTCTCACCAAATAACCACCATTACTGATCAGTAACGACCGAGACAGCACAATTTCCTCATTTAGTCAGGACCTGACCCTGCTCATCCAAGCATCCTTCACTTCTCCTGCTCTTCAGCTCTCTCTCAACGTCTTTTTCGATGAGTCACAACCAGAAGAAAGGGACGGGCTCTCGCTCTCCCTCCCTGTCTTTTGTCTTTCTTCCTCCCATCTCATTTAGAAGCAGCTACGCTTCACTCCCCTCACTGAGTCCCACAGGCAATTTAGGGAAAGTAGGCCAAAATGAAATATGGCCTCAATAAAAATCCCACAACACTTCAAATGCACATTGGCAATAAAACCTGCACAAGTGTATACATGGCAGGGCACTAAACAGCATGTTAGTTGGTTAAGTGTGTTATTAAGCAATAGCCAGACAAGGTTTTCCATTCCCACAGGTTCTGGGTCAGCACTACATAGCTTCTGCAGACATAAACACTGATGCATTGTGGGCAAAACTGACCTGAGATCAGCAGCTCAGGCAGAGCATATAGCTCAGAGCGCTATAGCTCACTAAATCACAGCGATCTGAGAATTGTACCTTCGTTCTTGCCGTTGAACCACAGGGAAGACGGCACAACACATCTAGACTAGCAGACAGCAACCACAATACAGCATGGCTTTTTATTTACACGTCGGCTTTCAAGAAACAGCTGGAAAAGCTTAATCTGGTAGCTGTGTTTCGGAACATGTTTTCTGGTTTCTATTCTACACTCTAAAGAATGCTGGGTTGTTTCAACCCAACTTTGGGTCAAATATATGAACTAATGCAATTATTATTATTATTATATTTTTTTTTTATTTATATAAAAATTTAACCCAACAGCTGGGTTAGTCCATATTTGATCCAAAGTTGGCTTGAAACAACCCAGCATTTTTTAGAGTTTACAACTCAGGCTAATTGGAAATACATGCCTGTGGCAACTGCAAAATTATATTTTGTTGCTTCATGCATGTTTCGGGACACTTTCAGATTGATATGAGTGGTGCTAAAAGTGTTTCAGATTGATATGAGTGGTGCTAAAAGTGTGTTCAGTTTAATCTAAAACAGAAGAATCTGGCAAAATGCTGCTTGAGGTAGGCCTATGTATCGAGACAGATCGGAAATGTAATCTCTGGTGAGTGGCGCTAAAAAGTTAATGCTCTATTCCGTTTGAACTGATAGTTCAACAAAAGCAAACGCAAGATAAAAACCCATTCGCTGAAGCCACCATGCCATTTTAGTTTCCTTATACAAGTCTTTGAGCTCTTTTACCGTGATTTGTTATTCATGTTTCACTGGATTTGTACCTGAGTGCTCCACATCGCAATTTCAGTACTGTACCAGGTATGCTAATGAGCAAGTTTACTATGTTAGAAAAGTCGTATGTGATGCAAACATCAAAACGTATTAATTTACAAATCATGCGGTATGATAAAAGTTTGCGGTATGTTTTGACGTCATAACATAGTTGTCACAGACTTTCAGTTACTTTATCTTAGTTTGTTTTCTTTAGCTCCTGTTGTCCTTTGTTCAGTTTCCCGCCACTTATGAGTTGTCATGGAGTTTCATTTCATCTTCACAGGTGTTAATCATAATTTCCCTCATTTGCTTTGTATTTAAGTTGTTGTCTTTTCAGTTCCCATTTGTCTGGTTTCGCTTAAGTTAGAGGTTGTGATGTGGTTTGCCTGCCTGCTTGGATTATTAAAGACTTTTTGATCATCATCTTCGTGTTCTTCTCTCAACCTTAAGTGACAATAGTATTGTGCAAGGAAACAGGCAAAAATAAGTCTAATCTATCCTGTAAGCATAAGTTGTGTAAATATGGGCGTGTTATTTGAATTTTAATTGGAAACGGCAGTGAATTATATGTATAGGGATGTTTTGCAAAAATAGGTAAAAATATATTTCCAATAAGCATAGGTTTCTGTTTTAAGATGGTTATTAGCATGTTCAGGTTGGTTATTAGCTGGTGAATCAGTGACTATGTTCCAAAACCTAGGGGACCATGCGTCCTCTTTTTCCCCGGCATTCTAAAATGCCTAAAGTGTCCAGGTTTTAGCTTTTTTCCCCTTTGTTTTGACAATAGGAAAACAAATCCAACACCAAACATTTTATGCAATTTAGAAATCCCAGCCAGGACATGTCTGGGAAAAAAGGACATACAGTCTCAATTTATAACAAAACCCCATTTAAAAACTGATATGACCAGCAGTTAGCTGGATTGGTGCTGGTACAAGATGGCTTACCAGATAAAGACCAGCTAGGACCAACAAATGACAAGTCTGGACACGCTATAGACCAGCTACTATGTTTCAAAACAGCTATCAGCTAAAGTTGGATTTTCCAGCATGGCAGTAAACATACTCTTTATGTTATTGAAATGCACAAAAAAAAAAGTGAAGATTCAGATCTTTCTGGATTCAAAGAGTCAGGAGCTGCACTCATACGCTAGATAGAAAATAGCTGTCCGGGGGTGTTACCAAGATGGCTGGTGAGTGAACTTGCCTTAAAGAGACTATAACATAGTAAGTGTTGCATCAGAGATGGGGGATGAGAAAGCGTGTGATGTTTCATTGATTCACCCATTACATACAAACCAGAAAACTCTGCTGAAACAACGCAGTGCAGTCAAAGCTCTCTCGTTTCCAAAGAACATTGCATAAGGTAGTTCAATCAATACTGCTCAGACCCAGAGCAGCGATACAGTCCAGTGATTGTGTGTGTGTGCATGCCTGCATAACAGAACAAAACTGTTAGATCTTACAATTTCATTTCTATTGACTTCTAAATAGGACTTCACAGACTTTCTGCACATTTTAGTCAGTTTTTCCAGCTGTCTTTCTGAGAAGTAAAAGTGCAAAAAAGTCATGTCATGCTTGAGATTGGCAAATATATAACGCTTATTCTTCTTAAAAAAAGATGTTTTGACAGTATTTCCAGCTAAAAGGAAGCTCTAAGCTGCACCCTAATGTAAGAACAGCTTAAGAGGATGTCTTTGTGAGCTGAAAAGGTATTAGTCAAGGCACAACAAAGCCACACGGCAATGCTTAAATTCGTTTTCATAACTCAAGACTTTCTGAGGAATGTTTTAAAAGAAAATAGGGCTGTGACCCACTTTCAGGATTAATACAAGCGTGTTCTCTTCACCATTGTGTGGTGTGCTATTCACATGAGAATCTCAATGTGTGCGTGCTGAAGAAAGGTGGAGCACTTCACACGAGTTGTTCTTGAAATAGCATCTTCAGCAATTCTTCTGCTATTTTAAATGGAAAGCAAGATGAAAACTTTCATTTGAAAATATTACATGAATAACTTTCCACAGATAGCCTCTATGCATACTGTAGGTGCCGGTAACACTGATGAGAGAACTTACAGTATAGTTAAGTTTAACATCATTAATTGATTGTCTGTAAAGTTGCACAGCATTGTTACATTCAGTGTGGACCAAAGAGCCGAGTTTGACTGGTTAGCACACACATGCACACTGCCATTCAAAAGTTTGGGGTCGGTAATTTTTTATGTTTTTTAAAGAAGTTTCTTATGCTCATCAAGACTGCATTTATTTGATAATAATATTTGACAGTAATATTGTGAATTATTGTTGCTATATAGACCAGGGATTCTCAGATCTGGCCCACGAGATCCACTTTCCTGCAGAGTTTAGCTCTAACCCTAATCAAACACACCTGAGCATGCTAATCATTGTCTTCAGGATCATTAGAAAATCACAGGTAGGTGAGTTTGATCAGGATTGGAGCTAAACTCTGCAGCGCATTGGCCCTCCAGGGCAAGATTTGAGGAAACCTGATATATACTATCATGAGTCACATATTTGTGCATTTTTGTACCCCCCCTCTCATTTGTAGCACATATGACTAATTGCTGCCCTGAGCGTTTGCCCTTTGGCTAGCAGCTTGTCAAAGATTGCAAGCTGCAATGTGTGACTGCACTCCTCCGCAGTTCCCTGTTAACCACTTTAATGACAGTGTTCAGGATGATTTAGCATGTTACAGAGGATTTTTCACCTTTGGTTACTGATCTCACATGTGCTAAATATTTATAAAAAAAAAATAAAAAAAAAACAGTCTCGGGCCGTCTTCCACAAGAATCATGCCCCTAGATATGCTCCTATCTAAGTTTATATTTTTAAAATATATTTGAATGCATTACACTCTCGTTTCTGCAGGCCCAGCCCATGTGAAGGCTGTTCGTTCCCAGTGAACTCAAGCCTGGTGTATACAGTGATTTTCATTGTTGCTTTTCATATTGTGCTTTACTGTAACTCTTGTGTTGTGCTGAATAACCTTACCTGATTTGGTGTTGCTGGTCAAAAATGAATGGCCTTTTAAAAATTGCTTGCAAATCTTTGATTATGCTATAACCAAATCTTAGACTCAATCTTTTTGTCAACTTGTTTTCTTACAATTAGCAGAGGTTTTGTATTTTTTTTTGTAAGTAGTTAATCGTAGGCCTCACAGATCTGAGCTTATGAACCTCATTTTTTTGGATGAAAAAAAGCATTATTTGTTTATAGTTTGACTCTTCATTCAAAAACTGAGACGCATAAACTCTGATGAATGAGGCCAGTACATCAGCTCCAAAAAGAAATACAAAACCAATGTTAATTGAAAGAAAAAAAAAACTTTGACCAAAACATAAATGTGGTAATAATATAGCATAATTAGAGATTTTCAAGCTATGTCTTTTTTTTACCTTTCATTTTTTGACCAGGGAAACCACAAGAAAAAAATCCTTAAAAAGTAAAAATAATTGTATTTATTTATTTATTTGTTTGTTTAGTAGTAAGTTTTATTCCAATGCGATAACTAACATTTTTCAGGGGAAAAAAATATCTGTGGTTCAAAATGACTGCAACACAACATGAGGGTTAAGTCATCAGTCCACGTCCATTCAGCCGTCTTCATTTGTACGCAAAATTAAAAATGATATTCTACAAGCCCAAACAAGAAAACACACAGTCTCTTTTTCCAGAGACTGTCAAAAACATCCATTATATGTTTATAAGAACCTCTAGAATTAAATAGTTAATGGAGAAAGATGATTTTAGGAACCTGAAGGTGTAATTACGACATCTACCAGCAAGGGCTAACCAGGTCATGCTAACCAGCTAAAACTGGACTACTTTGAACAATCACATTATGACCTTTTGACACCATCACAAAAATCTTATACTGTGCATCGGGCTTAAACCATACATCTAGTTATTCCAAGTTCTCTTGTCCTCTGTGGTGTCGATTTTGCTGCTTTTCTCTTCTGCGGTGGATCCGTGGAGACGTGCCCTGTTGACCTTCACTGGTCTGAAGCAGAGAAGAAATTATTCTCACAATGCTGAATTGACGTTTTATTAGTATTTCAGGGGGCCAGAAGCCCCTGTGAGACTCAACAGCACTGCGCTCTGGGTCTTAACCTAGTTTTTTGAGGATGTGGACGATTGCAGATTGACACTTTCTATAGAGGTCCTGTTCTGTACCTGCACATGCACAATGTAGGCTGTCTGTTTTCCTTTTATCTCTCACACACACATTGCCTGAACACGTGCTCTGATAGCTGAGAACCAAAAAGTGTAGAACATCATTTGTAGCTCTTATAAACAAGATGAAACAGATAACATGAGATGTCTTGGGACAAAAAGTCTCTAAAATTAGACAGACTGAAATACTCCCTCGAGTCCCAGCCCTGGTTTGACACGATTAGAAGATGAGGGTGCGCCTAAATGGAGGCTGTAATCAAACGACATTCAGTTCTCTTTTACGCAGCTTGATCCCAGTATGACTGAGAACAGCAGTCTTCAGAAACCCTCATCAGCACATTATAAACACACACATACACACACACAAATGTGTGGGGTTACGGGGGCGTTGAATGTAAAATAAAGCATGTTACAAAAACAACCCAATTTTGTCAAATTTAAAACAAACACAATATGCTTAATTTTGACAGATTTGGCAACAAAAAGTAACCAATAATGCTGGATTAAGCAACAGAATCTGCCCAGTTTTCACAAATGATAATTATATATACAATTAAAAATTATATATTTTATAGACAGTTTATAGACAAATGCAATAAATATATTAGAATACATGAATTTATGTAATTTTATATAATGTTTAAAAAAAATTAACGTTATTTAGGTAAATTCTTTTATTTATTTTAGGTACAACAAATTTGAGAAAATTGGGCTTTTTTCCCCTTTCAAATCCTGTATTCTACATTTGCACCTTTACATTTGCATATAAGGGAGAAGGAATGAATGAATGAATGAATGAATGAAAGTAAGTTGTGGTAGGACATACTAAGGCAAAAATCAATTATTATTATTACTTATACTACCCAGAGGCTTGTTCAAACCTCAAACCCTATTAAAGGAATATTTCACCCAAAAATGAAAATGTTCTGAAATCTTATATTAAAAATATTTTAATGATGGATTTGTGTCTTAGTTTTTGGCTTTACACAATGTTAATTGATGGACTGGAGTGGTGCGGATAACTTGTGGATTATTGTGATGTTTTTATCAGCTGTTTGGGCTCTCATTCTGACGGCACCCATTCACTGCAGAGGATTGCTGAGCATTTCTCTAAATCTGTTCTGATGAAGAAACAAACTCATCTATGTCTTGGATGGCCTGAGGGTGAGTAAAGCAGATTTTCAGTTTTGGCTGAACTTTTCCTTTAAATTTTGGAACATATACTAGTCCTGCTCCTGCTATGAACAGGAATGATAAGAAGTGTGCTATTGCATTTCTTCAGCCTTCAGATGAACAGTTTTCGCCCGGAACAATAAAATGGTTTTACAAATTTCAGATACTGACACTGAAGAAAGGATCTGTAAGGATCTGTCATATCTAGTGACCAGAATAATTACACATTTCTGGATAAGCAACCAACCACCCAAAACACCTTAGCAGCTGCATAGCAACACCCTTGCTTATCTTCACAAAGTATGCACTGCACTAAGGCAAATCTGTTTTATTATTCCAGCAAAAACATACTTCATGATCAGGTGACTGTGCATGTCAACAACTGCTGTTCTCATCAAGGTGCATGATGTGTTGATGAAAATAATTTATATTTTTTAAATATAAAACTGCCAACAGCACTAGTTTTTTGAATTGTCATCAGTAAGACTTTGAACAAAAAAGCAATTGTCAGATAAAGAGATCACAAATAAACTTGTCATTCAAACCTATTCTATTTATCACGATAGTTCCGCAGATGAGAAAAACAAACAGCCTAAAACAACAGAAACTACAGGAAGTCTGTGCACAGCTTCATCTTATTAGATTCATTAAGTGATGACCTATGCACACGTTTTTATTTCAGCTTTGGGGAAAATCATAACATAACTTAAGTCAATCATTGTCATTAAGAATATAAAAAAATGCATCAGCATGAAATTGATGCGTATAGTGCATGTTCCACTCATTTCACAAATCATATAAGAACGAACTTCTAAATTCCCACTCGGGGACTAAACAGATCGAATAAACGGGAAATGAACGTAATGCGGTGGGAAGAAGCTGCTATTAAAGAAGACTACCAAAATTACTTCCAGTTTGTTCTTTGTAGTGTGTGTGTCTCAGTCATTTATGCATGAAAATGAACTGCCAGGTAGAAATAAACCCACAACATCACATCATAGTGTTTCATATTTGCCTCCGGTATGAATGTTCTGGGAAATAAGAACGTTATCTGATCTGTGCACTAGCTAACATACAGGAAGCACACAAAGCAAACAAAACTGCTTTTGGTTAAATGGAGAACGGAGGAGGAGAATCTTCTGAGTAAAATGACCCCTGAATTTCAATAACAAAAACTTTCGTGCAAAACTTTTACCATATAATCAGAAAAATTGCTGACACTACAATAGTAAAGCGAGAAATACTGAATGCAACACTCATTTCACTAAAGGGACACAAGCTGATAATGATTCAGAGGGAGACAAATCCACACGAGAGGTAAAACTGGTGGAAATGGGTGGATTCATTTTACAATTCAACACTCACCCACTCGGACGTGATCAGGTTAACTCACGACCCAACTGAACTGAACTTGAAATGATGATCTGTCAATGAGTCACTTTTTAGCGACCTCTCAGGTCAGTTAAATGAAAGTTACACTTCAGCTTCTGTGACCCATATCATACCTGCAGTATTTATAGTGGATTTGTTGACTAATGGTCTTAAAAAAGACTGCTTATATTAATGCAAATCCCCGCCCCCCCGCCAAAAAAAAAAAAAAAAAGATAAAAACAACTAGTAGAATAAAGGAATTTAAAAAATGCATAAACTTGGTGAGACTTTAATGGTTGGATTATAAACATTCAAATATTATACTATTGTTTCTTTGTTGATAGTTTAATACAAAATGCATTGTAGAGAAGGCTTTGCCTCATTTGAGAGGTTCACCACGTCACTGAATATTATGTCAAATAATAATAGCGCATTAAAAATGTCAACGCAAATTCATCCAGACCAAAAGGCATACATATCACACATAGTCAAATCATGTAAATGATTTAGATGAAGATTAACCCTGCAGTACTAAACTAGACTCCCCCCCAC
>NW_015541178.1:34893-38593 GCF_001515605.1 Sinocyclocheilus anshuiensis | reverse complement strand
ACACCCCCCCCCCCCCCAAACATGACAGGAAAGACTAAGCCATTTACTCTGACTACAATGAACAACAGCAGTTACCCACTAGCCAGTGACTCAGATTTGTGTCCCAAACATGAAATTAATTCAGCTGAAATCATCTTTTAACTAATATACTGCAGCTCGGGGCACATGCAAACAAACAAAACATGAAAACAGGAATTAAGCAAGCAAAACCCTATTAGTGGCCTCCTTATGTGATTGATCGGATTGACTTATCATCGTCATCAGTATCCTCAGTTATTAGTTTAAAATAGGAATGCATAATGGCAAGTGCCCACTTTGATTGGTTTTGATTTATGCATTGATTCATGCTCTTTTGTTCCCCATTTGTCAATTGCTTCGGATACAACCCTCTGAACCCTTTAAATGCATGTAAATAAATTCCTGTCCCATCTCTCATCCAGACATCTCCAAACCTGAGATGCAAGAGGTGGATCAGACGGCGGCAGTAAACCGCGAAAACCCAAAACACATCTCCTGGAAGAGGAGACAGGGAATCATCATCTGGCAGGGTAAGAACTGTATCTTTATGCCTGGAAAGCGCCTCCTTTAATGGTGGATTTGTGAGGAAGTTTGTTTACATGCTGTTCGGGTGATTTTTGTAGACTGTGTTTCAGTCTTGCTGGATTCTAGGCTTTGGTTTGCTTTTTATAGAGTTGGTCCAAAGTTGCGCACCGCGGAAACGCGCATGGCGTTTTTACGCGACACCGCGTTCATAGATGTAGCGTTTGTTTCTTTGACGTGCGTCACTTGAGTCTCTCTCATCATTTCCTTGATAAGCAGCGCTGTAATTTATTTGACTATTTTAAGACTGTTATCTGATTCTGCTGGCCTTATCAAAATGTTCCCACACCAGGCCCGGCTCCACAATCAAATCACCGAGGGTGCTTCTTAAATTAGTGAGGGTGTTGTAACTATATATATCTTAATTCAACACTGGTGGTCTGGTGTCTGGTGACATTTTTTATTTTATTTTATATGTATGTATTTATTTATTTACTTACTTACTTGTTTAGAAATATTTGCCAAATCTTTAAAAATAACTAAACCTACACAAAATGTCTCATAACCAGAATTTGTTTTTCCCCCAAAGTCATCAGCAGGGGCGGATTAAGGTGGTCAGGGGCCCCTAGGCTGCTCTTTGTGTGAGGCCCCCCTTAATCATTTTACTGGAGAAATGTATTTAATGCCATACATGGTCCACACACAAATACAGTAGTATGGTGAACTGGTATACACACACACATTCAGACAGACAGCCAATCCTACAGTGTTTCCTCTACATTCCCAGTGTCCCCACAGGATTTTGTGAGACTATGGTGGGTGCATATTGGTTCCTCTAGTCTAGGGGGTTCCAGGGGTATGCACCCCGCAAGAACATTTTGTTCAATTTAATTTTAAATACATAAATCTGGTTCATTTTGAGAGCAGAATCAAGTGACTAGATCAATGAAGAAATATGTGCTCTTGTAAACAATTTTGTGTTCTACTAGTAATTTATTTATTGGTTGCATAGATGTGAATGTGATGGTAGGGCACAATTGTCACTATATCAATTCTTATAAAAGCTACAAATGCTATTCTGTCAAGAGAAGGGAGTGATTTTCTCCTCGTCTTTTCTTGTTTGATTATTATTAACGCCGACACTTAACTCCAGAGATGAGACGAGGCACGAGATTGGGTTCACGAGAAGACGAGGTCGAGATTTTTCACATTATTCTCAATGACCAAATGCATGACTGTATAGTCTGCAGGTGCATTTTGAATTGTTTTAACTAATGTTCTTGTAATAAATGTCATTTCAGTTCTTCTTTCTGAGTATGAATTATCATATGCAGTAAAAGACAACAACACTCAAGCACTGTATGAGGTTTTGCCACAAACTAACTGGCTTCTCTCCTGTATAATTTATGTCTCTTCAGACCTTAGAACTGTACATGAATGAAGAGCTTCTAGAACGTTTGACCTCCTAACTTAAGTCCTTTTCACAAATTGAACATAGAAATAAAAACAGCATAAATAACAAATAATAAACAACACAGGTCTTTCTTAGTGTATTAAGTGCAAACAATAAGTACAGCCATAATCAAAGTAGGCTACTCTCTTAATATTTCAAGTGCAAATAGAGACCACATTTTTCAAACATGATACAGAGCTATAGACAACTACACAACCTAGTATAGCCTATACATACTAATAACAGCCTAAATATGTAGAGTAATTTTTGCACATCAGGGAGTCGCTCTCAAAATCTAGCCACAGGAGGCCACAAGCCAGTGTACCTTTTGTGCCGGTCCCAAGGTGAGACAGAGGAGTTCACGGTGAAGGTGGGACTGCACCAAGGATCGGCTTTGAGCCCCTTCTTGTTTGCGGTGGTGATGGACAGGCTGACAGATGAGGTCAGACAGGAATCTCCATGGACTATGATGTTTGCGGATGACATTGTGATCTGTAGTGAGAGCAGGGAGCAGGTGGAGGAAAGGCTAGAGAGGTGGAGGTTTGCTCTGGAGAGAAGAGGGATGAAGATTAGTCGCAGCAAGACAGAATACATGTGTGTGAATGAGAGGGATCCAAGTGGAACAGTGAGGTTACAGGGAGAAGAGATAAAGAAGGTGCAGGATTTTAAGTACTTAGGGTCAACAGTCCAGAGCAATGGGGAGTGTGGAAAAGAGGTGAAGAAGCGTGTGCAGGCAGGTTGGAATGGGTGGAGAAAAGTGTCAGGTTTGTTGTGTGATAAAAGAGTACCAGCAAGAATGAAAGGAAAGGTGTACAGGACAGTAGTGAGACCAGCGATGTTGTATGGTTTGGAGACAGTTGCACTGAGGAAAAGACAGGAGGAAGAGTTAGAGGTAGCAGAGCTGAAGATGTTGAGGTTCTCTTTGGGAGTGACGAGGATGGATAGGATCAGGAATGAGTACATCAGAGGGACAGCACATGTGAGATGTTTTGGAGACAAAGTTAGAGAGGCCAGGTTGAGATGGTTTGGACATGTTCAGAGGAGGGAGAGTGAATATATCGGGAAAAGGATGCTGAGGTTAGAGCTGCCAGGCAGGAGGCCGAGAGGAAGACCAAAGAGGAGGTTTATGGATGTAGTGAACGAAGACATGAAGGTAGTCGGTCTGAGAGAGGAGGATGCAGAAGGGGATAGGGCTAGATGGAGGCAGATGATTCGCTGTGGCGACCCCTTGAAGGGAACAGCCGAAAGGAAAAGAAGAAGAAGGGAGTTGCTCTCAAAACGCGGGGCATTAAAATCGCTTTTGAATGCGCGTCAAGTCACCATTATTTATATAGGCTACCATTTTTTACAATGCAAATTGTGTCAAAGCAGCTTTACAGTATTAAACGGGGAAATAGTCTGTCGAACGAGTGTCGTTCTCCTCTGGCCAAACGAAACCAGCAGTTTAATTCTAGGCTGCAACAAAGTCAGATTGTGCAGGGGACTCGTCATCCTGTGTTCCTGTCCCGCTGGCCATCAAGGCGCGAGTGTTCTTTCGGTTTCGATTTAACGATCGCACGAACTCTCGGCGGTGCTGAGCATGCATTCTACAATACAAGACATTAATTTTGTCAGACGCTCTGCAACAAATCCTCCTTTAATGTTTACTGGGCCAATGAGGGTCTTTTTTGTTAGCACTGAAGAAAATTTAAAATAATAATAATTAAA
>NW_015541178.1:33753-34704 GCF_001515605.1 Sinocyclocheilus anshuiensis | reverse complement strand
AGCCTGTGCGTTAATCCGCGCCTATATATATATATATATATATATATATATATATGAGTGTGGCGTCCGTTGGTGCAAAGAGCACTCAGTTCATTCACTAAAAAGCTGTCATTAATTAATTCTACGCTGCACAACGCATCAACACTTTGTTATAATGAGATGATTCGTGCTGAACACAATACCAGAACAAAAACAAATTTCATCGGTGAGTGGATTCTAACTTAAACACCTCCGATTTAAGAAATCAACAGATATGTCCATGATTGGCTACATTGCTCAATGCTGCAAAAACACATTAACATAGAAATCGATCTCCAGAGCGCAAACCATAACGCACTGGATAGTTTGCCAAATATTGAATAAAATGCCATTAATACTGCTTTAACTGAGAGGGTGCTTTTGATTTCGTTTGAGGGTGCTTAGCACCCTCTAGCACCCTGAAAATATTAGGAAATTATGAAGGTAAAACAGTAAAAGTCATATATATGTCTAGTGAACATAAATTATTCTTATGCTCAGCTCTAAGATATTGTACTTATATACACTCAAATACAATACAAGTCCCATTATATCCAGTAAAACCGTTACAAATTTTGTAATGGTGTCTATTGTTTTTTTCAGCAGGGGTTTTATTTGTTTTATTTTTATTCGAAATATTCCCAAGATGTATCATGAAATATCTCGATTCTCAAATATGTGTAAGTAAATGCATTTTGCACCTTTATAGATTATGTTAGTTGATCTATAATGGGCGATGGGCAAAGTAGCCTAATAGTGTAATCTATTAACTTTGCATAAAAATCCATCTTTTTACTTAAGTACCAGATATGGGTGTCATAAAATATTTTTAATACGACTGACTTTGTATTTAATGTGAATTTAAAGGGTCATATGATGCTGCTAAAAAGAACATTATTTTGTGTATTTGGTGTAATGAAATGTGTTTATGCG
>NW_015541178.1:32220-33329 GCF_001515605.1 Sinocyclocheilus anshuiensis | reverse complement strand
GGTGAGCTCTGGCTTTTAACGGACATGCTGCAGCGAAATGCCCAGATTTTCCACAGTAAAGACAAAGTCGTTGGTTGAGGCGTCGCTGCTTCTCCTCCGCTGCCAGCCGGGTACGCCCCACCTGCAGTGGCTCTCCTTCAGGAAGTGGCTCAGGGCGAGCAATAGCGGCTTCAGAGACAGAACGAGGAGGGATTTGCCGACACGACACGAAGTGCCAGATCCACCAGGGCATCAAATGAAGCCGGAAGGTCGTGGATAGCAATCTCGTCCTGAATCTCCGGGTTGAGCCCCTCTCTAAAAACATCCCAAAAGGCTGCTTCATTCCAACCACAAAGCACAGCCAGTGTCCTGAACTGAATAGAAATGTCAGTGACTGACGACTCGCCTTGCCTCAGTCTGACCAGCTGACTGGCTGCCTCCTTTCCAGCAACTGAGCGATCAAACACCTTGATCATCTCCCGACGAAATAACTCAAATGTGGCACAGTACGGTGCTTCTTTCTCCCACACTATAGTTCCCCACTCTCGGGCCTTTCCAGTGAGTAGGGTAATAACAAATGCGACCTTAGCCGCTTCGGTAGCAAAGGTGGTGGGCTGCAGGGTAAACGTGATAGCACACTGGGACAGGAATGGGCGACAAGCCCTAGGATCCCCATCATAAGGCGGCGGAGTAGGCAGGTTGACTCTAGGTTCTGGAGCTGTCCGGGCAAGAACAGGAGCTGAAGCAGCAGCAAAGGCTGCAGCCCGAAGGCTATCCTGGTCCCGCATCAACTCCCTGACTTGGTTAGTGAGTTCAGTAACTTGAGAGGACATGACATCTACCTCTCTAGTAGTTTCCGTGAGCCGTGTGGCATGTTGACCAAGCAGCACCCCCTGCTGGACGACGGCTACCCGGATCTGGTCCGACCCCGCTGATTCCATGCTGGCCAGATCGAACTGTCAGGGGTGGTAAAGGAAGAGGAATCAGTTGCAGGGATAACAAGGATTTTATTGAGATTCAAAAACAAACAGGAACGAAGCCACTGTCCGAGAGGATAATCTGGAGAGATCCCAACCAGGTCCGGGGAAGAGAAAGTCAGCTCAACAGCAGGTATCTAGGAAAAGGGGGTT
>NW_015541178.1:29848-31729 GCF_001515605.1 Sinocyclocheilus anshuiensis | reverse complement strand
CAGTGGCTCTCCTTCAGGAAGTGGCTCAGGGCGAGCAATAGCGGCTTCAGAGACAGAACGAGGAGGGATTTGCCGACACGACACGAAGTGCCAGATCCACCAGGGCATCAAATGAAGCTGGAAGGTCGTGGATAGCAATCTCGTCCTGAATCTCCGGGTTGAGCCCCTCTAAAAACATCCCAAAAGGCTGCTTGATTCCAACCACAAAGCATAGCCAGTGTCCTGAACTGAATAGAAAAGTCAGTGACTGACGACTCGCCTTGCCTCAGTCTGACCAGCTGACTGGCTGCCTCCTTTCCAGCAACTGAGCGATCAAACACCTTGATCATCTCCCGACGAAATAACTCAAATGTGGCACAGTACGGTGCTTCTTTCTCCCAGACTATAGTTCCCCACTCTCGGGCCTTTCCAGTGAGTAGGGTAATAACAAATGCGACCTTAGCCACTTCGGTAGCAAAGGTGGTGGGCTGCAGGGTAGACGTGATAGCACACTGGGACAGGAATGGGCGACAAGCCCTAGGATCCCCATCATAAGGCGGCGGAGTAGGCAGGTTGACTCTAGGTTCTGGAGCTGTCCGGGCAAGAACAGGAGCTGAAGCAGCACCACTGAGAGCAGCCTCGCCTCGGCCAGATCTTCTGGAATCTGCCACTGTCAGGGGTGGTAAAGGAAGAGGAATCAGTTGCAGGGATAACAAGGATTTTATTGAGATTCAAAAGAAACAGGAACGAAGCCACAGTCCGAGAGGGTAATCTGGAGATATCACAACCAGGTCGGGGAAGAGAAAGTCAGCTCAACAGCAGGTATCTAGGAAAAGGGGGTTTCCAGAGCAAATGGCCGCGAGTAACGGTCCACGAGCAACGAGACAGTCCAGCTCTCCAAATAACTCCAGGAGCCAGAGAATGGCGATGGTGGGAGGGAGAGGGAGAGGAACTCCAGGAGGGAGCAGGGAACGCTGGGCAGCGAGGGGAAGGAGGCAGGAGGCAGACAGAAGGGAGTCCAGCAGCCAGGGCAGACGGGGGGCTGGAGAGGGCAGAGGAGAAGGGAAAAACTAACACAAAACTAAACGGCTGGAGCCAAAACTAGGAACTAGAAGGAACTGGGCTAGATCAAAAGAAAAACCCTAATATCAAAAGTAAAATAAAAGCTAAGGAAACTAGGCAAGACTAGGCTAGACAAAACAGGAAACAGTATAACAGTCAACAGCGACAAGAGCCAGGTTAACTCAGCAGAGCAGAGATTTCAATCTGGCACAGGACAGAGAACAAGAGGGGAATTTAAGGGCGACTGATGATCAGAAACAGGTGTTACCCCTAATGAGATAAGGTAACGAGAGGGGCGGGTAACAATAGACAATAGAGCACATGGCAAACATAATTACCAACTGACAGCCATGTGCTCCAGACAGACCAGGACACAACATAAACAAACCCAGATCAGACCGGAGCCTTGACAGACTGACTTTGTATTTAATGTGAATTTAATAAAAACGTTGTAAGTTACTAATTAGCCTATAACACTTTCATTGTACAAAAAGAGAGCAAAGAACATTTTCATTATCAAAGAACATTTTCACTTCAGTCCAGCGAGTTCAAGCACTCTCAAAAACTTCCATAATAATCCCATAAAAATTCCTACATCTTCACTTTGTTGTTTCTGATGAGAGAATTAGCCAGAGAATTCAGTCAGCCAGCGCGTGCGGTGACGAAACAGTGTGTTTCAGCGATGACTCATCTGAACGCCTCTGATTGGTCCTTGCATTCAGAAGCTCAACAGAATCGTATGGGATTGGTTATATTGCGCAGTGCTTTAAAAACATCTGTGCCAGCCAGCAAACGCAGATTTGAATTTAGCAGCTGGCGATGTTTTTCTTTTTATATATA
>NW_015541178.1:28758-29813 GCF_001515605.1 Sinocyclocheilus anshuiensis | reverse complement strand
TATATATATATATATATATATATAGTTTACAGGACAAACTGCGTATTTCACCCAAAATTGTTTGGTGTGATGTGATTCCAAATGACGAAACCAGAGATTAGGTCAGATCACACGCTGTGCCTGAAGTTCTCTCGTATCGCAGCTTAATTGCCGGCCTGCCCACACTTCCTGCTCTGAATAGATAATAGTATGCTAATAGAGTGTATGTCGTGCCCAGGCTTGGCCCTTTTAGACCCGTGAGGCATTGCAGTAGCACTTTCTGATGCGGTAGTAAGGGCAGTGTGTCAGGCCGGGTCAGGACACCGTGAGTCATGAGAGCTGAAAGTGCCACTCTTGTTTTTTTATTTATTTTTGATATAAACCAGGTTCTGGTCCAAGGCAAGCTGATTTGTTCTGGTTGCAGCTGGTGGTTCTTGTCTAGATGGTAAACTTATCATATATAAAATTCCACTTTGGTAAAAGCCACGATTAGTCTACATTGAAACACATTATCAACGACATACACAAGCGTCATACAAATGAACATCATTAGAGATGCGCAAATGTTTACAGTATGAATCCTTTTAGGTTCATAGAACCTCATATTGAATTGATAGGCAAGGCAAGTTTATTTATATAGCACATCTCATACACAATGGTAATTCAAAGTGCTTTACATAAAATAAAAGAAAATAATAATAACAATAAAAAAATAATCACAACAATAAAACAAGGAATTTAAAAACTTTGAAAATGATTTAAAAAATGTTTTAAGAGGTTTAAAATGAATTTAAAACAGTTAAGAATACAAAATGATTATACATAAAATATAGTGCAATCAGTTCGGACATTGCACAGTGCTCATTCAATAAATGCACAGCTAAACAGATTAATTTTGAGTCTGCATTTAAATGTGACTAATGTTTAATGATAGATATATTTGATTGCCTTTAGCCGAATACAGTTAAACTTTGCGGACCCGGATACGGGTCCAAAATGGCGTTAAAAATGTTTATGCTTCATTTACATAGCCTTCCTTATATGGTATCAGCCCATATATGGGTTCATTTGAAAGC
>NW_015541178.1:22024-28474 GCF_001515605.1 Sinocyclocheilus anshuiensis | reverse complement strand
AGAACCGCCCCTGTTTGTATTACAGAATTTCTCAAGTTTCTTCTTCTTAGGATGACTCACTCTGAAGTCACTCTGGGTAACTAGTTTAAAGTTTAGCTAGTCTAAAGTTTACTTTCCTCACAGCCTATATTGATTTTCATCCCTGTTAATCAGAGGAGATCAGTAAGGTGCAACTGCAGCACAGTGTGGCTTCAGTAAAGACTTGGCTGTGTGGCATCTGCCACGCTTCACAAATAATGTAGTAACTCCTGTTTAGAAGCTGTTATTTGAAAGATTATTTTTTTCTGGTACTTTTTGGCATCTAGTGGCATCAAACAAAGTAAATTGCAGAGAGTTGTGCCTAATAGAACCTGAATTAATTAATTACTTAGTTTTAAATCTCCAAAAGCGCCTATGTTTTTTTTGTGTTTATAGTAATATTTGAAAAGTATATAATGTTATTTATAAAGAATTACACTCATATTTTGTAGTTCAAAGGGTTTTCTTTACAATGAAACCATTTTTTTTCATTTCCTCCATTGTATGTGTGCAGGGTAAACATTTGAATTTGAGTATGTTAAATTTAGGCGAAAATACCAAAAAAACGCCCTGAGCTTAATTAACAGTTTAACAGTTCCATTCTGATCTGTGATTTCTGGTGCCATATTCTGTCATTCTGTCATCATTTAATCATTATTAATATTTTCTTATTCTTTTCATTTTGTTTGTATTTTACTATTATTTATATACTGTGTAAGTATTTATGAATATTTAGATTTTTATTTTATTGTAGTATTTGTATTTGCTTTTTGTATTTTTAGCTTTATTTAATTTTTGTTTAATCATTTTAGTACTTCAACTTAGTTTAGTTAGTTGTAAAATTTAAAATTGAAGGTTTCCATCGAATATTTACATTTAATATTTTATTTCAGCTTTAAAAACAATTTAATAGTTTGTTGTAGTTAACCATAACAACAATGCTATGCATATGAAAATACATTTTAAATTCTGTAAAAAAAAGTCATATTGCAGGTTATAGCGTGTCTACATGTACATTTGTGTACATATTGGATATTATACACATTTTAGAGTTATGTTTTTAGCAGCATGATTTGATGCAAGGTGTACATTATAATATTGAAAGATATTGTTGAAGGTGTTGAAATTGTTACTGAGTGCTTTGATAACTATTGTGACTATGCTCCAGAGAGGATTCATTTATACACTCAAATTTTCAGAGAAGTTTTCGCATGCTGATAGTCCAACAGTAGTGTTAGCATGCTAAAATCTCTCTCTGAGAGCCTGGCTCTGCATTCATCTCCTTAAAATAACTGATACATTATTAAAACTGTAGTACTTTTTTCACCCCCTTCTGATCAATAAAATCGTTCTCAGAGGAAAACTCTGTATTAAGGCTGGAGAAGAGAGTCATGGCATACATTCACAAATACATTTTCAGAGCTCTTATTTTTTGAAGCACACAGCTCATGTTATCTCTCTCTGTTTCTCTTCATTTTATGCTGAGCAAGCCATTATCTAAAAAACTAAACATCTTGCATTGCAGTTATCTTACACAGTCTTTTAAGGGCAACAGATGTTTCCTGTTATTTTTAGACATTTCTCAATTATCAAATAATTACTGCATCAGCCCTAAGCGATTTCCAAAGAGTTATTTAACAAACATTGAACTCTTTTTGCCCTTTTTTCCATACATTAGGCTAGTCATATGTTGGATAACCAATGGATTGTTAATCATCCTGACCCATCCCTGGTATGAGAGTTACAGTCCTCCTTCAGCTACACTAACATTTTGGACTGAGATCTATACAGATCATGATTTTAAATCACTTCTATGAAATCTGATCAGTTTTGTAGTGTAGTCTCAGATACGTCTGGCAGCATTTGAGTCATAAATGTGGCACGTTGGATGTTTTATGGCCGTGTTTGTGGGCTGATTGGCAGAAGCAGCAGTGTCCGACAGCACACTGTCTAATGGGCCCATTGTAAGCGCTGGCACAGGGAGCAGTGTGTGTCCAGAGGAGTGCGGAGTATCGATCCCGTTAAATCAGTGGGTATGTAGCTGCCACTGAAGTTTTCTGTAAACAAGAAGTTCCTGTAAGGTTTGTGTGGAGCGTTTGAGTTGCTAGTATTGATAAAATAAATTGACAATCAAATAATGTCTGTTTTGACATCTTTAACATCACACAACACTTTGTGTTTTGAAAGTCACTTATGCTCATCAGTGCTATACACGTGAAATTTGTGTCAAAACCCAGCCCTTATATATATATATATATATATATATATATGATATATTTTTTATAATTTAAGATAACTGTTTTATATTTCAATGTATATTAAAATGTAATTTAGTCCTGTGATCAAAGTATAATTTTTTTTAGCATTCTAATATGCAGATTTTTGCTCAGTAAACATTTAATCTTCTTATTAATGTTGAAATTATTGATTGATTGATTGGAAACTGTGATACATATTTTCAGGAATAGAAAGTTCAAAAGAAAGACATTTATTGAAAATATTTGTTAAAAATGTATTTGAAATATATTTGATATTTTCTTGGAATATAAATAAATAAATACATAAATACATAAAAACATTGACTTTCGATCAGTTCAATGCATTGCTAAAAATACAAATATCTTAAAAAAACTTTTAAACATCAGTGCACATTAAATCAACTGCCAGTTATATTGCACATTAATAGCTTTAAAATATTTTTATCTAAAATGGAAACTTTGGTGCTCACCAAAATTATAAATGAATCATAATTTAAAAATAAATGTATTATGTGAGTTTTAAATATCCATATGGGTGCTTTCAGATATTATCTTTAATTTACTGGCCAAAAGAAACATGCTTTCTTTCTTTCTTTCTTTCTTTCTTTCTTTCTTTCTTATTGCACATTAATAGCTTTAAAATATTTTTATCTAAAATGGAAACTTTGGTGCTCACCAAAATTATAAATGAATCATAATTTAAAAATAAATGTATTATGTGAGTTTTAAATATCCATATGGGTGCTTTCAGATATTATCTTTAATTTACTGGCCAAAAGAAACATGCTTTCTTTCTTTCTTTCTTTCTTTCTTTCTTTCTTTCTTTCTTTCTTTCTTTCTTTCTTTCTTTCTTTCTTTCTTTCTTTCTTTCTTTCTTTCTTTCTTTCTTTCTTTCTTTCTTTCTTTCTTTCTTTCTTTCTTTCTTTCTTTCTTTCTTTCTTTCTTTCTTTCTTTCTTTCTTTCTTTCTTTCTTTCTTTCTTTCTTTCTTTCTTTCTTTCTTTCCTTCTTTCTTTCTTTCTTTCTTTCCAACTTGGTCACAAATGTACACCACTTTGGTCTTTGCACTCTTTATGTTTGTCATTCTATTTCTCACTTCACTGACCCTGAAATCACTGTATTTGTTTCTTCTAAGTGGAAATGTTTAGATAAAATCAGCTCAGTTGTTCTGATAGACCATCTTTCCTCTCACCAGGTAAATTTTCTTCTCTCATGGAGTTTAATCTGTGCTGTTAAGCCATTGAATCATCTTTTTGAACATCTGAACTGGCTTTAGAAGCCACCTGAATTATTTTCCTCAGAAATTATTGGTTTATCATTCATAGACATATCAATATTTATCTTGTAGTTAATAAGTAAACCACCATATGTATTATATTCACAGATCTGTATGTTTTCCTTAAAAGGTTACAAATCACAAGAGGAAAACAGTGCAGTAGCATTCCTCCGATAATTCCCATCATGCTCTTCTGACTCATCCAGGAAGTCTCCTCATTCTGATCTCGATGAATAACTGGAGATGGTGCGATTTGGAGTGAGTCAGAATGTAGAAATGTGCTAGATCTTATTCCAAACTGCCCAGCACAGATCAGAGGGCTTGTTTGGCAGGCTTTCGAGAGTGCTGGTAGGGGGGCGTTTGTGATGAGGGACTGTGGGAGAGTCACAAACAGATGCAGGTATGACACCATGAACTATTATTACTAAAGGCAGATGTCACAGCTGCGGCGTTCGGTGCTGGGAAATATTATAGGAGTTTCCTTTATTAAAAGCGTTTGGTAAAACTCTCTGTCTGTTGAAGAAGTGTTCATGTGCGTGGATATTTTGAGTCTTCCGCAGCCCTTGCTGAACTGATATTGATTTTGGAGGAAAACATGTAGACTGATAGATTCCTGCCCAGTATGATGTTGTTTTTAAACCATCATTATCATATAAAGTAATAAACAGAGGTGGACAAAGTACACAAGTCCATTAAGGCCGTTCCACACTGAGCGCGATGCGAAAAAGCGAGGCGAATCGCCGACGAACGATGCTTTCACACCGAGCTTCTGCTAATTCACGCCTGCACGCCAGGTGGCGTGGACCAACAATGTATTTTTCCTCAGATATGTATCTCGTATATGGATTTAACATCGTCCCCTGCTCAATATACAGCATTAAATTAAGGTAAATAAACTTTGGTTCTACACCAGAAACACAAATATCTTTAATGCTTACAAAAATATCCTATAATACAAATTAGAGGTACAATTAGCATTAAGCTACACTTGAAAATGTATGTAATTATTCATGTATTTGTTTATAAGTCACTTTCAACCAACATCGAGTGCTTCTAATAACTTCCGATTGTGATCTAAAGTTGATTTTGATTATAATAGGCAGACTCTTTGTATGTCATCAACATCCTTTATTGTTATAAAAATACCATGAGCTGTATACAAAACACATACAGAAAATATATCGTTATAATCATATGTCTATTTGCTTATGTCATGTGTTGAAAAATGTTTCACTTGATTTTTTAACTCGATGTTCAGACACCAACGACAACAACATCTCAACATCCATATTCTTTGTATGTTGATTGAAAGTCCTCTACTTCTGTGTTTTTACACTCGTGCTCAATACAGTCTTCTGAGCTTTTATCGCCACCGCGTCAACCTTTTGGGTAACAGCAGTTGCTCTGGCCATGTGATGTAATGCTCAAATCTTATTGGATGGCCTGTGTTTTCGCTTTGCGAAACTGAAAAAATTCGTCGGGCTGGTTCGAGAAAAATAAACATTCACATTTTCGGTGCGCGAATGTTTGCGGTCTATGTGGAAGCACCCATAGGAATCGGTTTTATTACAACGCGTCATCGCGTCCGATATTCGTTTCGCTTTTTCACGCTCAGTGTGGAAAGGCCTTTACTTGAGTTAAAGTACAGATACTGTACTTTGTGTTTTGTTAGGAGATGTACAACAGTTCTTCTGTGGCTTTATGGGTAATATTTTCATTTACATAATTTTGCAAAAAAACGAATAATTGTGTTGTTGAATATATACCACAATATTAACTTCTTATTATTGAATTGTTGTAAGTAAATATCACATTTGCAACTGATCAATGTTCAAAGCGGGAAAATAACTTCACATAATGATTAGTTATAGTCTGTCTAAAAAAAAAAGTTAGTAATGACTATCTACTTCGAGTGCCTTGATAGAAATGTAGTGGAGTGAAAAGTATGATATTTGTCTTAAAATATAGTGAAGTTAAAGTTGTACGTTTCAAGAAAAAAAAAAAACTGAAGTAAAGTATAGATACTCAAAAAGTGTACTTAAGTTCAGTATTTAAGTGAATGTACTTCGTTACTGCCCACCTCTGGTAATAAAGTTAAACTGCTGTTTTAGTTTACAAACGCTATAGGTATAAGTGTATACTTTCTTAATATACAGTACATTTCTAGTCTGGTGCACTGAATGATCTTTTCTGCTATGGAATGCACATTTCTCATTATCCAATCAGTCATAGAGTAAAAACAGGCCTTACATTATTTATTCTTATCCTGTTTCACTTGAAAATCACATTATTGAAGTAAAATGGGTTTTGAATGCCATTTTGTGTTGACTTTAAGCCAAATGTTCGGATTGGCCTTTACAAAGGTATGGTGTTCGTCCTAAGAACTGCAACGAAAGTCCCAAAATGCCATACTCTTTGGGTCTCATTGAGATCCGCTTCAGAGGTTTTTGACAACTCAACCCAAATGTCTGATTTCTCTTAGACAAAGGTTCAAAAAAATGTGTGTCTAAGATAAGACAAAGATATGAGTGAAGAGGGAAACAAACTTGTCTGAAGGCTTGGTCTAAAGGGACAAAACGAAAAAGGGAAGGCAAGAGTCGTATCTTCTCAATTCAACCTGCAGACACAAGAGATTTGCTGTTGTCTTTCTGCATTGTCGGTCGGATAAAGTGCTGTGAATCTTCAGGGATCTCCTGACATTAAACATGGCATTTACATGAACCTGGCGCCAGTGTTATGATGCTGCTGTCGGATGAATAAAACCGTCATTAGTTCACTCACTGTTATAGCTCTCACAAGCTATCTTATGCTTTTTGTGGGTTGACCCCTTGTGGTCTTTCTTTAGTCCTTTTCTTCTGAGACATTAAAAAGGTATGTATGTATGTATATATATATATATA
>NW_015541178.1:0-21728 GCF_001515605.1 Sinocyclocheilus anshuiensis | reverse complement strand
TATATATATATATATATATATATATATATATATATATATATATATAAGCAGTAAATTCACCATTTTACGAAGACATTTTAGCATATTATCTTCTAAATGTTGATTGAAAAGGTGCCATTTCTTGCCAAAGTCTCTAATGAATTCTTTGTTGCATATGATTTTTGTTTGATTTGTTTCATCAGTCAGGCATTAAATTGCAAAACTAACATGGATTCTGACTAAATTGAGACGTAGTCCTTTGTCCTTTTGATCAGTCTGGCTCCTCATTAGTGACAAAGCTCCTACGGCGAAACCCTATAGTTTACTTTGATTTATAAATTAGGGTAATCTGATATGTACAATTAACACTAAGACATTAATCAAAGTATTGCTGACTTAATCTACAAGGAAAATCTAATAATTAGTGGTGCCTATTATTATTGTGAATATTTATAATTAAGAGCTTTCTCTAAAACTCTAACTTGTGAATATTTACACTTGTTTTAAAGTATCAGGTTGGTAAGATTTGTTTAGGAAGAAGTATTTTAAGCTCACCAAGGCTGCATTTATTTGACTAAAAAATACAATAAAAACAGCAATACTGTATATGTTGTAGACTTTACTATCATGTTTGATCAATTCTCTTTTAGTTTTCTAGTCTTGCTGAATACAAGTATTTGTTGAGCGTGTAGGACTTGATAGTACAATCCCTTAGAATAATCGTCACTTTGTTGACATCTTGAGTGGAGAGTAGGGATAATCACTTCATCGGGGTCATCAGGTGGGCACCCTCCTTCCTCGGTGTTTTGTTGATAGGCCCACAACACCTCCAAAGGGCTCAACAGCAACACCTGGCATCCCAGGTGCACTCCCCTCTGCTTTTACCCCTCTAGGTCATTTTGCAGCCCATTTGGGATCCTTCCTTTTTAGCCACAGCCAGTTGCTGAGGTTGACCACAGTATTAGGTCTTTTAAAAGAGAGAAAAAAAAAACTTACTGACTCTAAACGAAAGATTACTGAATCTTAATGGAAGTGTAAACATGCAATAGCCTCCCTCAAATCATGCAGCTTGCCGAAGAGAGCGCTGTTACTTTTGTAAGCCATCAGACTTTAAATTTTCACCTGGCATACAATAAACACATGAAGAAAAAAAAACAAAACATAGATCCATAAATCGGCACATCTATGGACCAGAATACCTTGTAGACTTAGAAGTGGGCTGTTTTGGTAAACAACCCAGAACACTTTACACTATCAGAAAAGAAAGTACAAAAGCTGTCACTGGAGCAGTAACTTCTCAAAAGGTACACCTTTGTACCTTATTTACCCCTTAAAAGGTGGATATTAGTGTCTTAAAGGTACATATTAGTGCCCAAATGTTACATATTAGTAAAGGTACTGCTCAAGAGAGAGCTTTTATACTGTTATCTGAGAGTGTAGCTTCAGAAATCATCAGAAAAATACTACTTTTCTGTATGATGTTTACCAGTCTATGACAATTAACTTTTACAATTACGTTTTACATTCTACTCCATTTTCAGACGCTCATTATTATTGTTTGCTTTCTACAAGATTTGAGGAAAGTTGTGATTTTTAGTATTTGTATTTGAGATTAGGAGCGTCTCCTTTCATCACGACATCAAAGAAGAGGCAGAAGTAAAAATTCTCACCACAGTAAAGAGATTTTGAGGAAACAAACACTTACAAGTTGATTTACCACATTGTCAACAACAGTCCCAATGTGCCAACCCTAAAGCTTTCCTGTCACTCTTGAAGATGCTCTGTATGGCGCATTTTCTGCTTAAGGAAAGTAGTTCTTCTCAATAATGTAGGAGCTCAGTCTTTGGGTCAATCTGTCTGGTGCAGGCAGGCCATACTAATCAAGCAGGATTTACCCACTATCACAACAAGCAATCAGGGTGTCTAATTTTAGAAATCGATTTTTTCTTTTATTTTATTTTTGCACTTGGAGCTGAGTAATCTCGAAAAGGAGAAGGGTTGTAGGGGTTGGTGGGTGTCTCATCATGCTGAGTGAGTCATAGAGAGCATTTTGATTGTCTGAGCTTTCCTCTCCATCTGGAGTAAGCTGAAACCGAGGTGTCATTAATAGCTGTCTGAATGTCTCTGCTGGCTCCTGCCTTACTTGTGTAGCCGTGTAATGTCACAATATGCTGTTTTGTCACAGGGGAGAGCCAGCCTTTAGAAAAAAAAAATACTGTTATGATGTCATTCTTTGTTAACCCTGATGCTCTGTTGTCATTGGCTTTGCTGTTTTTATGTTTGGGGTCCCAGAGACTTCAATGGCAATTAATAAAGGTAATTTGAAATTAACTGTTAATTGTACCTCATATTCTTTAAATAAGTTCCTCTGATCTAATCAAAACACAGCAGACGGATACTTGTTAATATAATCTAGGTTCTCTGAAACCCCAAACAGAACATGACTTGTTTTGATTGATGAAGCTTATATTGATCTCTTTATGGTTTTATTTATCAGGCTTGAATACATCATGTTGGGCATTGACATCAAAACTACTTTGCAAATTCTGGCTCTGTTGTTCTTACAACTTGCAGCAGGGCAAGATGAACTGATTGTTTCCACTGACAAAGGCAAAGTCAGAGGACTGAGTCTTCCTTTGCCGGGTGGCTCGGAGTATGTGGCGGCCTTCCTTGGGATCCCCTATGCCAAGCCTCCACTGGACCAGCTTCACTTCAGACAACCAGAGGCTGCTGAGGTGTGGAACGGGATACGAAATGCCACTCAGTACTCCAATTCATGCTTTCAGGATCCAGATACATTGTACCCAGGATTCCCTGGAGCTGAGATGTGGAATCCCAACACCAGAATTAGCGAAGACTGCCTGTACCTCAATGTTTGGACTCCTTCAACTGACCTCGAGAACCGAGCCAAACCCTTAGTCCCAGTTATGGTGTGGATCTACAGTGGAGGCTTTTCCACAGGTACCGCATCCCTGGACGTGTACTATGGCCATTTCCTCAGCCATTCGCAACAAGTGGTGGTGGTGTTCATGAACTACCGAGTAGGAGCATTGGGCTTCCTATCTCTACCAGAAAGTGTGAGCATTAAACGTAATGCTGGTCTATTTGACCAGCGCCTGGCTCTCAGCTGGGTGTCAAGGAACATTGCCGCATTTGGGGGTGATCCATCTTCCGTAACCTTGTTTGGGGAGAGTGTTGGTGCTGGCTCTGTGGGACACCATTTGCTTTCGCAGGGCAGCCATGGACTATTCACCCGCGCAATTCTCCAGAGTGGCAGTCCCAATGCTGTGTGCTGTGGCAGTGGAGCCAGCTCAGGCCTGGAATCGTTCCTTGACTCTGGCTCAGCTTCTGAACTGCCCACTTGGACCATCTGCTGATGAAATGGAGGCTGGCTTGCTTGAGGGCAGTTGAACCTGTGAAGATAGTCAGTCTTCAATTTGAAGTCATTCCTGATCCCGTAATAATAAGTGTCCCTTTTCCTCCAACATTGGACGGAGAATTTCTCGCAGACATGCCGAGTGCCTTAATCCAGTCGGGGCATTTTCTGAAAACTGAACTTCATTTGGGATTGAACAGGGATGAAGGGACATACTTCCTTGTTTATGGCGCACCTGGATTTGGCATCCATAACCAGAGTCTTATCAATCGAGACCAGTTCCTCGCAGGTGTATCCTTGGGCCTCCCTGGTTTCAGTGACATAGCCAGAGAGGCGGCTGTACTTCAGTATACTGATTGGACAGATGAGCAGAGCAAGCCAAAAAACAGAGAGGCTCTAGGCTGGTTGGTGGGCAACCGCTATTTCTCATGCCCCTTACTGGATTCTGCCCATAGGTATGTTGAGAATGGTGGCAGTGCCCGTTTGTTCCTCTTTAACCATCACTCCAGCTTCAACCCCTGGCCTGGGTGGATGGGTGTAATGCACGGGGATGAAATGTCGTTTGTTTTTGGGATTCCTTTGAACCAGACCTTTGGATTCTCAAAGGAGGAGGAAGTCCTGAGCAGGAGGATCACGGAGCACTGGAGCTAGAAGTGGGTAAGTGTAAATCTGACACCAAACCTGCTTCATGAGCTTATTTTTCTATTCAGATTCACCCAAATATGAACATACTGTCATTTACTCACTTTAATTTAGTTTCAAACACATACTGCACTGTGAGGAAAAAATGTGAAAAACGTTGCATTCGAATTTTAGATCTGCGTCAGCCGTCAGGCAGCCTGGTCAGTGGCGTACGAAATGCGACGACAATGTAAGTGTCATTGCATTTTAATGCTTTTGTTAGCCTATCCAGTTGAACCCACTAGAAGCGGCGCTGCTACGTTGTTCATTCAATATATAGCAGAAAACGAGAGCATCAGTGTGGCGACTATGTTGTTTACGGCGAAACTGAAACTAAGCCATTCACACAGAACGCATATTTATCACATTTTCTAGCAGGGCATCTATCAGCGTTGCACTCACATCTCGCACAAGAGAGCGACATGTTTAGAAAGCCATTTAAAATTAATGTAAGTTCAACTTTTGAAAAACATGTCTCAAGACTTTATGGCGGTTTTCCCCCATCCCACTGTATCTCATGTTTTTAAATGAAGAAAGTAGCCTACTCTTTGTGATTGGTTTTCGGTCCTTTGTATTAAACTATACATACTTGCATGGTGCTGTTTTTTTTTTTCTAATTGTTTAAGCAACTTTATTCATTATATATGGTTTATAAACATTATTTTAAACATTATGCACTTTTTTTCAAAGATAGTTGTGTTATTTTATTATGCTTTGAAGAAACGTGCATAATATTTTGCTCGATGCGCCCTCTTGTGGCCTCAGGAGAGAAGCCAAAAGCTTTTTTCCCCCTAACTGAAATGATGCCTTTTAAATTCGAATATAATTCGAATTTTGATCATTTTTAAGTGGAATATTCAAATTTAGTTTGTCAATCATTTTGACAGCCCTAGGTAGTAATGTGTAAACTTTATGTACTACTATGAACAGTTTAGGGGTAAATAAGTTACAAAGATGCCCTTTTGAAGTTACTGCCCCTTTGATTAACTAAAGGTACGATATTTGTGGAGCACAAAAGGAAGTTGTAATTCATTCCAAGCCTTGCCCTCTGTAGCTGCTGTCAAATCTCATTTGTGTTGCATATATTCATATGTGGCTTGTGCACCAGGTTTGGCGTCAATGATGTGAAACTGTTGGTTGTTGCATGCCTTCTAACTGAAGTGTGAATGTTTGTTCAACACATAAAAACCATTATGTGACGTAGCATCATATGACTTGTGGCATACAAAACATGGATGACCTTTATGGTGCTAAAGCAGTATAAACATTCTGTCTATTTGTTTTTCACAGAAGAAAACAACTTTGTATGGTGTTGGAATGACAAATTTTCTTTTTTGGCTGAACTATAATTTCTTTAATACAGATAATATTATACTCACATTTGTGTTTACAAGACTATTTTATGCATTTGCATATATTTACTAAAAACACAGAGGGATTGTTGATATTTATAGCTGAGAAAAGTATAAACCAGTGCAGCTTTGGAGAAGTTGTTTAATCCATAATATCTTGATGAGACAGGCTTTCATCTGCTCACACCTTTTCAGTTAATGTGTAAAAAAAAAAGTATTGGTGTTGCTGGCAGGCTAGTGTTGATTAGCATCCTCATTTGTTTGGCATAAATTATGGAGAAGCAGAGAGAGTCTTTATTGTGGCTGTGAGCAAGCTTAGTTTCTTTCAATTAACACTTCATACACTCTTCACGCTGCAGGGGAATGACACTATGCTAATACATCAATGAACATGATCAGTAAACAACAGAAAAAATAGAACACGCTGAAGTTAATCTTTTCCTGAAATGGGCTGATTCGCTTATGAAAAGTATTGAGTGTGATTCCTTAAATAGCTTGTTATGTAGACTTTGCTGGGATTATGCATTAAGATTCAAAGCCTCTTGTTGTAAAGGACTGTAAGGTGTTCTTTACAAGAACATGTAAACGTCGTAGCTATTGAGTCATTGCATTGATTTTTTTGGGGGCTTGAGTTGTTTTGGGGCACAAATGTATTGATGCATCTTGGCACCATTCATAAACTGACCTTTTGGTTGATTTTCTTGCTTGATGTTTCAGGGATCCGAGTGTGGAGGGAGCGGATTAGCCGCCGTTCACGCTGGAACATAAGCAGTATGTCACGCTTAACACTGGCCTGTCACAAACACTCCGGATGCTTCGAGCCCAGCAGTGCAAGTTCTGGGACAGTTTCCTGCCAAAACTGCAGTATGTCACAGGTGAGAGTCACAGAATGAGAACAGCCGTTCACCCACACCTCATAAACAAAGAAAATCATGACACGCTCACTTCTGCTTGTCTCTCCAGCGCTGCCTGGCCAGCACATGTGTCGTCTTCTAGTCTCTCGAGGACACCTGTAGTGCAGAACTGGACAGTTAGTGGAGCTTAATGTGGGACTGGGGGTGGTTGAGTGTTTCAAAGGCACTGCAATAATTTACATTTGGATTTTTTCATTGGGCAGGTGCTTTATCAGGGTTCCACTTCCTGCGGATCCTTAAGCAGTATTCAGATTTTTTTTTTAATTTCATAAGATCATAAAAGTCTTATTTTTACTTATGAGGTCTTACATTTTAGATGACACTTTGGCTTAGACATATCTAAATGCTTTACCAAATTAAAATTAATTAGCATTGCTTTTTATTTTTCTTTCTTTGTGGATTTGCATGTTCACGTGTCAATTCATGCCATTTAAGACGGTGTATTACATACTGTCTCTTGCATGAGAAAGGAATAGAGAAGGAGAAAAAAATGGGTAATGTACGTTCAGTTGTAAGTTCAAGTAGGAGTGTGCGATATGTATCGTCATTGATGATACTATAATTGGTTTAATAATATATGATCTGACATCCAATTTGTCACTCATGCTTTCACTACATGATTTATGCAGTTGTTATATGCCCCCAAAATTGAGGATCCACACAGACATTTTTGCCCCGATGAGTTTTTAGGTGTGTTTGACTTGAAGCGGTGCTGCGCAGACCGATGGAAGTATGACAAAGTATCGCAAGAGCGATTCGAAAGCATATGAAGTTGTCTGCTCTTTTATCGCTCTCACGGTACTTTGATGTCATACACTGAATAATGCGCAACGCTGCATTAAGTCGAACACACCTTTTGTCTTATGTTTATCATATGATGTAGTTATATCACAAAATATGTGGCGTTTTTCCCAAGTATCAGCATGATTGCAAATGTTTTATTTATTTTATACAACTGTTAAATAAACAGTAAGTTAACATTGTAAGTTACGTTTTAAACACAATGTTGTTAGTATTGTATTTTTCAGTTTTTTTGACAACAAAAATTTCAAAATAAAACCAAAGCAGAATTGAATCTCCTAACAATACACGGTGATTTGTAACTGAATTAATGTGTTTTGAATGAATCAGGTTAACTGGTAATTCAGTGACCCATTCTTAAAGAGAGTCACTTGCTTATTTCCTTTTGCAGTTTGGATGAATAGGTTGAATGAATGACTCACTCAGCTCACTCTGAGACAGTGACTTGCTGCCACCTACTGGTGGTTTTCGTTTGATTTTTAAAGTACCTTTTAATTAAAGTTAAAATTCTAAATAATTTCATATTTAAATATTGAATCAAAAGACAATCCCATAGCATTATTTATGAGATTGTAAATGCAACATAAATATATTATATAACTTCTGATGCCGCTTCTGTGTCACCTCTGCAATGCAAAGATGGATTTGTTGATTTCATTGAGTTGGTAGCAGCCATACACTGTGTTATTATTCCAATTGAATTTAATTTGAATGTTCGGAATTTTACATAAAAGTGATGCATACATCTAATAAGTATAGAAAAATGCCCTTTTTTTCAATCAATCAATTTAAGGTGGCAGATAATGTCCCTTAATAAAAAAGTTAATTTCTGTCACTGCTGTACATTTCTTTATCATTGTACCAGCACAAAAACACACTCAGCAAAATATAATCTAAACAATTATTAACAAAATCTTTGAAAATATTGAGCAAAATCATTTTTGACAGTATTGCACACCCCTAATTTACAGTATTTATTTTTTATTTCTTCAGGTTTTAAAAAGCCTTATATTCGACTTTAAAAAATGTGCAGCAAGTCTGTTTTATCCAAAGTGACTTGCATTGCATTCATAATAAACCCTATGTCAGTTCATGCCATCCCTGGGAATCGAACCTGTGACCTTGGTGTTGCTAGCATCATGCTTCACTGTTTGAGCTGGTCGTAGTTTTGCGGTGGCTAAGGTCTTCTGAGTTGTTTGTAGTGTGTTGCTAGGTGGTTACGAAGTGATAGTTTACTAATCCAAGTCAAAAATCCCCTTTTTTTGCCCGTTTTGTCATTCTTAAGGTGTAGACCTTGTGTCTGAAAAGTAGTAGAACATAATGTCTGAAGCATAAAAATGTAGGACAAGTTCTCTTAGCAAGCATCACTAATAACGTTTCAGCTTGTATGAACCGAGCTGTGTTACTCGAGTTAAATAGAAATGCTTTACAGGAAAAAAAAACAGTGAATGTCTTTTGTTATTCATAGATCGGAATGACAAAATAAAATGAGTTGCACGATTTGGCTTGAAATCCAGGAGCTTGAGATTGAAATGTACACTTTCCTCAAAAGCTGTTTTATCCCTACCGTGAATAGCAAGTACAGTACTTGTTAAACCCATTCAGAATGTATTCATAAGGACACATGTATGTGTGTAATGGAAAAATATGTTGCAGAAATGCTGCTATGTAAAAACAGCATCAATTTAAATTCAGTGTGAATGGCTTTGAATGCTTCAGTCTTGGCCGTGCATCCATTTTATCCATTATACATGTATCCCACCTTCAGGGTGCTTTCAGGTGAAGTAGGTTTGATATTCTATTTGTTATTGAGGACTTTGCTAAAAGATCACCAGTGGATGCTATTTGAAGAGAAACTGAGAATAAAAGCGACTGAATATGAAGTTATTCAGGCACCTGCAAATACTCCTTTTTGTGACATCATATTCCAAAGTGAGAAAGAAAAAGTACTTTTTTCCATCAAAACATTATTTTTTTTGGATGCACTGAAGAGCATTTTGCTGTAGTTCCTCGCTCATTTAAACCTTTTTCAACTAAACATGTAGCTTGTGGTTTGTTTCTAGCCCTGCAGTGAGAGATGTGAGCTTTTAAGTGCGTTACTAAACATAAGGTGGGAGAGCAAGTCACGGCATTATGTACTGGAAGCGGTTGGTTGTGCGTTTGTATATTTAAACGGCTTTTGGCACACTTAAAATCATTTTGTAAACCTTTGGCTGTCTTCACAGCTGCCATTACTGATTTAAGCAATGCATATAGACTGATGCTTTTAATCGGCTTTCTGAAGGTCTTTGCAAGGTGACGCTCAATAGTGTAGCGTCTGGAAACTCCCGAAGTTCTGGCTGTCAGTATTATCGGTGGTAGAAAACGGAAGATAATTGGAGTTCCAGGTAGTGCAGCCGTAGGGAGCAGAATTGAATTTGACACTGAAATGGAATGAATCGATTCTGATTTGAGTCTAGGTGAAGAAATACACAGAGAGCTGCAGGAGAAAGCCTTGTCTTGCTTATGTACTGGAGGTCAGGCGCCAGTGACTGCGCATACAAATGCACATATGCGCAAATTGAATTATTGTCAAGTCTCTCTGCAGTCTCTCTGGCGCTTGTGACGGCAAAGCCGTTCCCGGAGGATTCACCGACGTGCCTACTCTTTTGAGACTACTACGTTTGCTACAAGGTTTTTTTTTTTTTTTTTTTTTAAAGTGAGGGTATAGGAACAAAGAAACCTTATCAGCTTGACTCATGAATATTAGTTAGTGATGCAGCATCCAGTCGTAGTAGCTGATTTGCTGAAGTGCATGTGAGTGGGGTCATGTCGAGATGGTAAACTCCATTTGGCCCCTGCTTTTATACCAAACTCTATTCTGTAAGGTAAACAGTGATTTATGGTGTCTTTAACCAAGTTGACATCATGAACTTATTTCAAATACAATCCCCCCCGGAGCGTCCTGGGATTAAGTGTCTTGATCAAGAGCACAGGGGTGATCGCTCGTGGCATGCTACTTCTAAAGTCAAATTCACTTTTATTGTCACATCACCACAGCACATATGCCTTGGTGAGTCAAACAGCATTCTCACATAGGTGTTCTTATTTTCCAGGTGGGAGAGAGCAGTGTGTAGGGTGAAAGCAATAGCATCGTCTGTAGAACGGTTGCTACGATATGCAAATTGTAGCGGATCCAGTGAGGCAGGCAGCAATGAGCAGATGTAGTCTCTGACGAGTCTCTCAAAACACTTGCTGAAGATGGGTGTCAGAGCAACGGGCCTCCAGTCATTCAAGCATGTGATTTTATTTTTCTTTGGTATGGGCACAATGGTGGATTTTTTGAAGCACGAGGGAACCACAGACAGAGAGAGGGAGAAGTTGAAAATGTCTGCGAAAACACCGGCTAGGGGTTGAACCAGCAACCAGAACTAAACATTACCAATATAGCATGCTGAAAATGCAGGTATTTGAAACCCACTATTTGGGCCATTCATACAATTCAGCATATAATAGATAGAATATTAATAGAATATTGAATGTACAGTTTTAGAAATAAGTGGACATGGGTTTAATGAAAATGTTGACCAGAACATTTAATCGTTTTAATTCATGCTCAGTTTATTTTTTTGCTGTGTCTAAATCAAAATTTCCATCCTCTCATCTTTTGTAAAATCCCTTTAAAGGGGTCATATGATGTTGCTAAAAAGAACATTATTTTGTGTATTTGGTGTAATGCAATGTGTTTATGTTGTTTAAGGTTAAAAACAAACACATCATTTTCCACATACTGTTAGGTAGGTGTGGCTGACTCTTAACTTTCATAAAGAATATCTCTTTGGATTTGAGACTTTAGTCTTTGCAACTTTACAGATCTTCTTTATGCACCAAGAGCTTGTAACACTCCAAAGAAAAAGGAAAAATTGAAATCGCATCATATGACCCCTTTAACTAACAAAAGCCAGTTTCTTAATGATATCATCTTCCAGGAAGTGACATCATTTTGGAGGGAAAACAACAGCATGAATGTCATTGAGTGTTAGCAGCAGTTTTACTGGATCCTGTGTTTGTTTTCTTTACATTGTGTAAATAATTAAAGTGCATAAGTCTGGTATACCCTTTTATAGAAATTATTCCTTAAACTGCAGCACTGCCCTATTTATTGTTTAAAGTTACAGAGTTGAAAAGTTACTCCATAACGGGAATGACTCATTTGTTGATTCCTCTTTTTTTAAATATTAAATAGAAATTGATGGCGAAATTTGTTGACTCATAGACTAAGTACAAAAGTGCTTGTCCCTGATTTTCTAGTGATTCTCTCATGAGGAGCTTTTCATGATTGTGAGAAGTCGTAAAGTTCTCTCACTTGATTTCATTCTAAATAAAGAACACGATTATTCTGCCCTGTTCTGCTCTCTCGCTCTCTTTCTGTGACACGGATCAAGTGACATTCTGTTGCCATGCAAGCCGTGAGTCTCTATTCTCAACTATTTACTTTCAACTATAGCACTTGTGCTTGAAAGAAAGGGAGCTAAAATAGCAGCACTGAATGCTCTGTGACAATACGATTAGAAAATGATGCAAATAGAATTTTAACATAGAATGTCCATGAATAACTGTACAGCAGGTAACTAGCTATTGACTTTTTTTTTTTAATTAGCAAGGTTGTGCAATTTACAATGTCATTCTTCTGGGTATTGATTATGTTTGGTATGCTGCTCAGAGAAGATTGTCTTTAAGGGAATAGTTCACCTAAAATGTTGGAACACAAGAATTGCATTTCAAATGCAAAATGAAATTTGTCAAAATGCACCAAAAGTTGTACATGAACAGTCTTGTTTTGTCATACAATTTTTTTTGGTGACTTTAACGTGTACCTTGGAGATAAATATCCACCATCAGAGAATATTTCCAACATTATTTTGGGTTTCCAGTATTAAAGACAGGTTGTGCATATTGTAAACAGGCCAAAACATTGAGCAGAGCTTTGAATATTTGATTGAGGTTTTGGTTCTGCTCGATCGAAGTTGAGTATATGGCTTCAAGATGATAAAAATGTAAAGCAATTTATCACTTTTTCATTAGGGCTGTTATTACGATAATGCACGCATGCACTGCTGCACAAACTCAGATGGTCATGCGGGCTCTGTTTAGGCCTCCAGAATGTTTCTTGTGTCTAAATTACTTCACTTCTCATTTGCACTATGATAAATCCAATATCCATCTGTCTCAAATTTAACCTGCCTCTCTCTCTCTCTCTCTCTGTGCTGTAGTGAGTATTGATGAAGTGGAGTTCCAGTGGAAGTCTCGGTTCCACCGCTGGCGTTCTTACATGCTGGACTGGAAGAATCAATTTAACGACTATGCCTCTGTCAAAAAGCAACAGTGAGAAGACCTTTAAAGTCTGACCACATTTCCCCAAAAACAGCCCATGCAGTGCACTTAACTACTTCAGAAAGCTTCAGAAAGCCAGAGCCCATACATATGGACGGAGGAAAGCTTCTGTGGTTTCTATATCTTCACAACATGGTGCCTTTTTGCTTCCTCTGGGCCTTGTCTGGAAGATAATTGCTTTTTTGGGAACTCAAAAAAGGGTCCATATTGAGATACTTTGGTAAGTTTAAGTGATACAAGAAAATGTCTAAGCCACTCTGGGTATGAATAAATAAATAAATTATATTAATATTATATTAATATTTTTAAAATCCATTGCAACATTTTTTTTTTCAACCCAAAGTGTTAGTAGTATATATATATATATATATATATATATTGCAGAAATTAGAATCTAATGACAATCATATAAAAAAAATGAAAATTACAAAACATGACAAAAAATGACAGTGCACATTTAGAGTATTGACAGTACACACACTTTTGTTTGATTGGTTTGGTAATGTGTGACTGTTGAGTGCCACACTTTTAAACAGTACTATTTATGCAATCTGATTATGTTTAATGTTGAATATTTTTCATGATTTGCTTGAGGCTTGTTCAATGTTTTGTTATCAAAACAGTCATTTTTAATACTTTCCATTCTAAGTAATGTATTTGAGTGAATATATAGAATTAAATATGAATGAAAGTGGAAATTCTACATTTTAGAATTCTACATTTCTTTCTTTCTTTCTTTCTTTCTTTCTTTCTTTCTTTCTTTCTTTCTTTCTGTTTTTTGGAAGACAATAATCACTGAGAATGCAAGCATTATTACTGTCTGTTCTTTTCAAGTTGTTGGCTTCACAAAATGTAATAAACTTCTTACTGTTACTCTATGTATTCTTACCTTACACATATTCTCTTACCTATAATTTAGCACTCATCAATTTAGTGTGAATGAAATCGGCTTTGGCAATTGAAAAAGTCAGTTCACGACTTTATTAGAAATTGTAACGTAAAGCATTGCTTGTTTTCAGCTGATGATAATGATATGATAATGTTACTCCTGCAGATTTAAATGATGTGCTCTATTTGAGGCTGCCGACTTCTAAAGAAAACATCTGTAGTTACCGTCTGTAAATTTACATTCAGATGCTTATCTGGCATGCCTAAATTAATTTTTCTAGAACTCCATGTGGCAAATATTCCTCTCATTAGGCCTTCAGAACAGAAATATGAGGAACAAAATCACAATGGGGCATCAGGTTGTTGTGACAGGTGCGTTTTCATTGATGGATGGAGACTGACTCATCTTACATATTATGCTGCGACACAATGACCTGCAGCACAAATGTGCAAGCCAAAAAAAAATCTAAATAATTAAGTTGTCATAGAAACAAAATATTATATCTGTATTAGTTACGTTTTTAGTTTGTCTAGTGTTTTTTTTTTTTTTTTTTGCCAAAAATAAATCTGTAACACAAGACAATGGTCATAAAATGATACATGGAGTCCTTGCTCTCACTTCCCAGACCTGTTACCATATAATATAAATATAAATAAATATATCATTATAACAGTGGCTCAAGGTCTGCATTCAGCTGGGATTAGGACTTTGCTTTCTGCAGACCAGTCAAGTTCTTCTTCGCTGACTAAAACTAACTTTCCATGCATGTTGTATGCATCACTGTAATTAATAAATAAATAAAATGTTGTAATTGAGATGCATAAAATAATTTTGGATTCAGATCCAAGATGAAAACCTCAATCAACCCAAACATGTATTATTGACAGTAGCCAATTCCAAATTTATAAACCACATCCTGTCAGTTTCTTTCTATTTGTTTTTTCTGCCCTGTAATGTCCTAGTTACAGTTAAGACTCCAATCATCAAGAACCACCAAACCTTCAATGGAGCTCCAGCTATTGTCCCTGCTCTTAAAAGCCTCTTCCTCTTTTTCCTTGTTGATCCCTCTTGATCACCAAGCTGACGTTTTTGCCAAGCCAGCTTAAAGTTTGCAAAGAAACCGTCTCTCCTAGCTGCAGATTGCATTTTGATGTGTCTGCAGAGCTATTGTGACATCAGCACTCACATCAAGTGTCACTTTTCACTTTCTGATTATTCAAAGATCACAGCGCTGAAATAAATGTGTGTACTTATGAAACACAAGCTAATCTGGTCACGTCGTATTTTGTTGTGTGACGTTTGAGCCGTCTGCAGATGCTAGTTTGTATTGTTGCCGTGTGTCCTTGAACTCGCCCTTCCTGCTGATAATATGAAGAAGCCACAAGCATTTGGCGTGTAACGCTGAGGGTTTAACAGTCGAGCAGATGGAGTTTGGGTCTGAAATGCCATAGTTGTCCATTTATGCACTAATCATTTAGGGACGCTACTCGACTGACCTTTTCCAAAGCATTTGGTTAAAGGTGGCACTGTGTTCTGTTATTAAAGGCCAAAAAGAGCTCCCCAAATCAAGACAAAAGAAAGCAAAGCACTGTGTAATAATAGCAGGTGCCCTCAATTATGAAAATATTGGCATTTTTTAAAAATGGTTGAGAAAACGGTCATGCTTTGGAGATTAAGTTATGATATGAATTTGAAAAATTCAGAGTTGAGACATGTTTGTGAAGATTACGTAAAGCTGAAGTGATATTAGCAGAACTGCATTGTAGAAATTGGTGAAATTTAGCATAATTTACTCACCATGGATCCTCTGCAGTGAATGGGTGCCATCAGAAAGAGAGTCCAAACAGCTGATATAAACATCACAATAATTCACACTCCAGTCTATCAATGAATGTTTCCAGCTTTTCACTTCTCAAGACATTAACTGATGAACTGGTGTTGATTACTTGTGGATTATTGTGATGTTTTTATCAGCTGTTTGGACTCTCATTCTGACGGCACCCATTCACTGCAGAGGATCCACTGGTGAGCAAGTGATGCAACGTTAGATTATGAATAAACAAAGTCATCTACATCTTGGATGGCCTGAGGGTGAGTACATGTTCAGCAAATTTAAATTGATTCAATGTGTTATTACTTGTTTCTTTGTAATCGTATGTGAAGTTTACTAGCAATTTATTAATGAAAATTGTTTTACTACACCAATTTTGTCAGAAAGTGTCTCTGACCGAACTAGATCCTCATATGCAACGATTTGAAACGCTCTTCATGACCAGCAGCTCCGGTAACAGTCATTCACGCACCAGACAATTAACACTCCTTACGAGAATTGTGTGAGAGATTCGACACTCATGCTGCCTTTGACTTCTCCGGGGAAGTTCCTAATTATGAGTTCGGAAGTTATAATTATGATGTGATATGCATTCAAGTGATTTTAGTCCGAGTAAAATGAACACTTTGGGCAATTTCATACCGTATATCTCCTTTGCACTTCCTGACAAAAACAGGAAGCTTTTTAGCACTAGTGTGGCAGAATGAAGAGGAAAGGATGCATGTTACAGTAGGCGTGTAAATCATGCTTTATCTCTGTATTTTATCATTCGCACGTTGCCACAGAGAATTATAGGAATGTTGTTTGGTTGTGCAAACCTGTGGCCTCATACATGATGTACTGTATGTATGCGTGTTTGATTATGACCAGTTGCTCATTTGATTCTGCTAGGATTTTTTAATTATCAATTTGTAAAGTCGTGGCCCAAAGAAAATTCCAGGTTTTTCTGCTGTTTCTAGTTGCACAATTGTAAAGATTCTATGTGTGCTCCATTCATTCATTCATTCATGACTTCGAAGGCAGCATCATTGTTGATTTTAATAGATTCTTACATCAACATGTAAGCAAACAACAAATAAGCTATTATAATGACAAGTAATGGATGATTTGTGTATTTTTAAATTAATCAGATTGAACTGCAGTATGTTTGGTATTGAATTAAAATATGCTTTATAATCTTCCTTTGTCTTATTCGCAAAGATCTATGCCATTCTCAGATGACTATGATATCTACAAATTAGGTTTTGGATCAGTTGTTGTAAACAAAATGATTATAAAATCGTATAATGACATTGTTAATAATATTAATAATCATTCATAATTGTTACAAATTATTTAAAAATCAGGGTCATAAAAATATTTTTATTTAATAATTTAATTTAATTTTATTTTATTTTTTTTTTATTATGATTTTCTAAAATAATAAATATTTTATGACTCAGAATAATTTGTTATTCCAACATTATTTAGATTTTTCTAAGTTTCAAATGAAGTTGCCTGCCAACTGGTGAGCCAGTTTTTCCTGTCATTTTGAGGTAATTTTTGAACCCTGATTATAATACTGAGCATATGATCTTCATGAGGTCAGCGTGTTCAGAACTGATACAGCAGCTGATTCTCCTCAGCACATTTCCTCTGTCTCATCAGTCACAAACAAACACACACCTGCATCTCCCACCCCTGGAGCACAAACGCGTTCTGTTTGCAGATTTCCTCAGAGACCGGCACCACACAACACGGACAAAACCACTGCTAGGTTTCTAATTACACTGTTAATTGCAATCCAATGTTGGGATGGATTTAGAGTAGAGTACTTTTTATTTCTCCCACTTTTGCTCTCAGCATTCCTCAGGAGAGACCACCAGCCTTCAGGTCGAGTGTTGGACCTGGAGAAGGAACTAATTTAGTACATTACTCCCTGTATTAAGGTCTCTATAGGTTGTTGTTGATATACACTACTGGTCAAACGTTTGAAATAATTTTTTATTTTTTTTGAATGAAGTCTCTTCTGCTCACCAAGGCTGCATTATTTGATTAAAATACAGTAAAAACGGTAATATTGTGAAATATTACAATTTAAAATGACTGTTTTCAATTTGAATGTATTTTCAAGTATAATTTATTCCTGTGCTGCAAAAGTCGAATTTTCAGCATCATTACTGTAGTCTTCAGTGTCACATGATCCTTCAGAAATCATTCTATTATGCTACTTTTCCCCTCAAGAAACATTTCTGATTATCATCATCAGTGTTGAAAACAGTTGTGCTGATTAATATTTTTGTGAAAACTGAGATACTACAGTTGAAATTTTTAGGGTAAGTATAGTCACACAAAGACACATTAAATTAATCAAAAGTGACGGTAAAGACATTTATAATGTTACAAATATCTATTTTTCAAATAAATGCTGTTCTTTTGAACTTTCTATTCGACAAAGAATCCTGAAACATTTATGATGAAAACATGAATCATTTTTAATAACTGAGCAGCAGATCAGCATATTAGAATGGTTTCTGAAGGATCATGTGACACTGAAGACTGGCATAATGATGCTGAAAATTCAGCTTTGCATCACAGGAATAAATTACATTTTAAAATATATGCAAATAGAAAATGGTCATTTCAGTTTGTAATACTATTTCACAAAATTAGAGTTTTTGCTGTATTTTTGGTCAAATATTTGCAGTCTTGGTGAGCATTAGAGAAACTCTTAATTAGTCCAAACTTTTGACTAGCACAGTGGAGTCCAAAGATAATTAGTTGTGCTTCCTAAGATAAGTGTTATTATTACTATTGCTCATGGTTGAGGTTAGTGGTCTCTCTCTCATTGACAATGCATGGCTTCCGTTTGCTTTTGTGAAAGGCTCTTTATGCCGTCTGAAGTTTGTCCGAGCTGATGGACCTCGGAGAGCTTTCCTCACCCACGAACCCAACCGGAAATGCCATGGCAACATACACTAAAAGCTGACCTCCGCTGTCACGGGCCATTCACTGTCACATCAAATGAAAGAGAGATACACATCAGCAGAGAGAAAGCGGCGGGTTTATCTTCAGGTTCAGCCGAGTTGGGATGTGGAAACATATGGCGCTGGAGAAAAATAAATCAGGAGGACTCTAATGTGATTGTTTAAGGTACATTGAACAACTTGTGACAATTCTCACAGCTCATGTATTTATTCATTTGGTGTCTGTTCTTCACTTGGTGATAATTGTTTGAATTGGTGCAGCAAATGTAATTGCTGTTGTGTATGTAGGGAGATTAATTCATCCGGTGTTCCCCTATGTATGAGTGGGTGTCTTATGTATTCTTATTTTCAACGTTTCCTTTTTCTTCTTTCAGTTTGACTGCCTCTTAGCCTGTCTTTGTGTGTCTTTTACTATTTGTCTCTCTCTCACTCTCATTTTCTGATTTCTAAGCATATAAAGGTAATCGAGAAAAAGAGCTGTAGGCCGAAACTAGGCCAAGGTGAAACTGTATAGAATTGTTGGTATGATTGTATATACTGTATGCCAGTAAGAATGACAATCGGTGCTGATTCTGCAACTGTATTCTGCATATTTGTGCATACAAGGGGTGTGCAGCACTGATTTATGTTATTTATGTGCAGAATTTTGAAGTACATTATAAATAATAAAATAAATAATAAAGAGGCTGCTGTTTGGCAGAATGCAAGAAAAAAAACTGTTTGGTTGTTTAGGGTTGCCAAAATCACAAATTTGCCTTATTCTAATTTTATTCTAATTTTAATTCTAATTTTAGAACTATCAGTGTTAAAATAGTACTTGTGATATTTTTGCCTTTTTTTCAAGTTGTCTTGAATCAGTTTTTTGCACTGATTACTAAAATAACTAAAATTAAAACTGTAATAAAAACATAAAAAATATATAGACACACAAAACAAAACGATTTGAACTTTAAAATAAAAGTATAATATATAAAAATAAAAGCTAATTCAAAATATTAATAAAAATTGTAATAGTAATACAAATAATAAATCTATCTTCGTACTAAAATAACACTGATTATAAAAGAACATGGTCAGATTAGTTGCTTCAAAAGAACACAAATTGTTGGTCAGACTTTTATTTATTGCTATATCAATAATATGATATTTAGACATCCATTAAGTTTAAAATTAAAAGAGAAAATAATCAGATGAGATGCGTACATTTATTTATAGATATTTATTTGCATACATTTATTTGTTTTTCTTTGTATACTTATCTTGTGATAATGACTGGATGATGTACAGTGTCAACCAAAAGTTTTGGGGTTGCTTTTTTTTTTTTTAATAATAAATAACATTATTTGTAATGCATTTGAAGTAAAATAAATGAATTCAGCCTTTTTAAGCTTGACCCCAACTAGTAGTGTACATATAATAATTTCAACTCAAATTAATATTTTATCATGCAAGAGACATGAAAATTGCAGGGACAATGGCCAACTTACCATCATTATACAAAAATATTTAACAGTAAAATTTCAGTCACGCCGCTCTCCTCTCGTTCTGCACCTGTAGTTCACACTCCTCCCTCTCACCTTTTCATCAAATTCACACACTCGTTCACTCCCCTTAAACTTTTTCAAATGGTGCTTGGATAATGCTGTTTTCAAACACCCATGTGGCACTGGCTTTGGATTGTTTACTGGGCAGTCATTTAATGGTTTTGTAGAAATGTTTGACTTTTATCAGGCCAGCTGAGCGTTTGATGTGTGATTTAGAGCATTGTGTCGCTGATGATGAACATTGCATTTGAGATAGTTGAGTGTGTTTCAGTACCTTTTACAGATTTGGGCTAAATCTTTTTTTTTTATTTATTTTTTTTATAAAGTATTTCTTTATTTATTTTAAAATAGTTATTTTCAGCAAGAAATAATAATAATAATAATAATAATAATAATAATAATAATAATAATAATAATAATAATATTAATAATAATAATAATAATAATAATAATAATAATTATTATTATTATTATTATTATTTATTATTTTAAAGCAGCAAATCATCAAAGTGGAATTATTTCTGAAGGATCATGAAGACTGAAGTTAGAAAAGAGTTATTTTAATATGTAAAAATATTTAACCAATTGTTTTGTGTACTTTTTTTTACAATTTAAACATTTAAAAATCTTATCAACCCCAAACTTTGGATCAGTACTGTTGATATAATTTACAGATATATGTTTATTTGATTCTGTTCCATTCCATTCCATTCCATTCCAATTCTTATTCTTATTCTTATTCTTATTCTTATTCTTATTCTTATTCTTATTTTAATTCTATTTAATTCTATTCTATTCTATTTTCGTTATTGTTTGTTTGTTTGTTTTAGCAAATTAGCTCAAAAGGGAAATGCCTATAAATAATTACAATTAATTATAATTAATTACAATTATTTATATCAGCTGCCAGTAGTAACTGTAGCAAAATTAATATTGTCATCAACTAATCTGTTCGTCCAGCGAACATTCAGTGTAAGTTCATATCAACTCTAAGAAAGGATATTTTCGTGGCCACAGAAAATACTGTATCTTTCCTACAGTATTAATGCATTAGAGCATGTAGCTGGATCAGAATCGTAAAGGGACATTATTCACAAGCAGGACCAGAAACTCATGTAATTTGTGCACAAAAGTTTTATTAACTAAATTCTAACACACATAACTAATCTAAACAAACAAACGAATAAACATGCACTCTCGCGCACATACAAAAGGGAGCTAAAGTGGATGAATGAAGCCATCAGAGAAACCAGAGAATGCAGTTATGGAAAATGAGTCAGAACCACCTGAGTTAAAAACCATCAGTGCCGTTTTTCAACGGGGTCTACAGCTTATACAAAACCTCTGTTTCATTTAGTTAAATGTACGATACTTGCATTGCCTTGGTCGTTGAACGAGTGTCCGGATGCAGTCTCGGATGAAAGTTTTGATGGTTTGAAGGTTTGGTGGTGTTGGAGTTCTTCACGTTCTTTTTGATGAACTCCAAAAGATGTTATTCTGGCTCGGTGGTGATTGAGTGAGTTTTCTCCCAGATGAAGGTGATGAGAGAAGACCTCAGAGCTCGAGAGACATCAGCTGAAATCCTTGGTGAATGGAAAGACGAGGCCGCAGCCTGGCACAATCTTAGGGTGTCCTTAGAAGAGTTCTAGCTCAGCATCCTCATCCTCCTAGGACCTAAAAGAACCGCAGACTGAGCTGTGTCGAGGCCTGCCAGTCGTGGCAACGCCAGCTCAGGGACTTAGCAACCAGAAGATGGGAAGGTGATGAGAGACGAAAAGCCCGGCAGGTCACTGAAGTGAGGCCTTTTAAGTTCTGTGGAGGTCACACCTCTCGGGGGTCCAAACATGGTATAGGTAAGGTTACATGAACGAGTGGTTATATCATTGGCATGCATAAAACAGTATACAATACAGATGACAATATACAAGAACAGTAATAATACACACAATTACCTGAAGGATATGTGTGTTCATTCAGAGAAAGGTTTTCCTATGAATTAATTAGAGAAGAGTCCATTTTTAT
>NW_015541177.1:388-542 GCF_001515605.1 Sinocyclocheilus anshuiensis | reverse complement strand
TCGTCGTCGTAACCGACTTGAGTGGGCAAATGATGACCGGTTTGCTGATGTCAACGTTATCGATCGAGTGGCCCATGGTGGCAGTGGGGTTATGGTATGGGCAGGAGTATGTTATGGACAATGAACACAGGTGCATTTTATTGATGGCATTTTT
>NW_015541177.1:0-131 GCF_001515605.1 Sinocyclocheilus anshuiensis | reverse complement strand
AATTATGACTAAATATCGTCGTCAATGAACCTTTATCACGTGACGAAAACGAGACGAGACGCAACGTAAATATTGGTCATGTGACAATGAATATAATTAAATGTATAATGCAATATTGTTGACGAATAAAA
>NW_015541176.1:198812-202860 GCF_001515605.1 Sinocyclocheilus anshuiensis | reverse complement strand
AAGCGCTATATAAATAAAGGTGACTTGACTTGACTTGACTCTTTGTCATTTTGGTGAGTGGGGTGTAGATTTATGTGGGAAAAAAAGTAATTTAAAGCAGTTTAACATAATAACACAACATAACAAGATGTGAAAAAATGAAGGGGTATGAAGACTTTCTATAGGCACTGTAACTGGTATTTGCTGCTTTAATGAGGGTTTGAACAAAATGAAACCATTTTAGTTAATTCTGCACAAAGGATGAACATCATGACCTACAAAACTGATTTGGCCTCAGATGATGAACTTGAAACGTTAGTTTGCTGTAAGGTGAAGTTAAGGGACAAGATGCCCTTCACCTAAACCACCAACCCACCCACACACACGTAAACGCTTGCAACACACCTACCACATGCAATCAATAGACTTCAGCCAGTAGCCTTCATAGACCACAATGCATCTTGCTTTTGCTCATAAACAGAGCTGGAAAGTGTGTCACAGTGCATGAATAACCTCATGTGCTTTCCAAAACAAAACAAAACAAATCAAGAACTCAGAACTCAGGTTCTGCGCAGAATTGCACAAATGCAACGCATTACATAAATGCAATGAAAACTGTCCAACTTTCCAAATGGTACTTTCCATAAAAGATATGAGATGATTTGCATTTTCAAAGCTTTGCATGTACGTTTGTGTGTTGGAAGAAACTCAATATAAATTAGAAGGCCTATTACTCCCTATTAATAGGCCTATTATTATTTTGTCCACATCACTATAAATTCTTAACTGTTTACAGTGAATAGTGCAGTGTCTAATTTTGATGCAGCATTTTTACCGTGAAGCTGAGGGTTTACTGCATATAAATCTTCTGACACACACTTTGATAAAGAATCATAAAACTCAGTCCATCTATAGGCCATGACAGTCTGGTTCTGATGAAACATGACACACTCCATGATCTGGAATAACAAGTTTCCCTCATGTCATGCTGAAGTTTTAATATAGTCTGACACATCAACAGTGATGTTAGTTATAGCTGAAAGCCTTTCTCACTACCATCTCTGTATATTTGTATTTTTGTCTTCTGCCTGTATACTCATTCTTAGGTCTATAATTTTTAAATAATAAAGCTTAGGTACTTTCTGAGTTATATTTGTATATAAAATAACAAACGCATCTAAATGATATGATACCTTATTCTTAGTGAATGTGAATAAGCATTGCTTTTCTTTATGAGAATGGAAAACCCATGTCTGTGGGTTGTGAGACTGTTTGCATCGCCCCTATCATGTGTTTACACCCCACATCCGCTGAAACTAACTCTTTTAACAACTCTGGTCAAGTCATGTCACATCAATCAATCAAAAAACAAAAAACATAATGGCATCACATAATTTAATCATAAATGTACATTTCATAACTTCAGCTCAACTTTAACACTGCTGACACCAATGACATAAAATCAAGGGGGAAATGTTGGTTTTAAATTTAAAAGATACATTTCTTATATTTTACACACTTTTAGATCTTGCACTAAAGCTTAAACTCTGAAATCAAAATGAGTAAAAAATAAATTAATTATAAATGTCTTAGAAGTGACATTTTATTATTCACATTTTCTTCAAACTCCAATTGGCATCTCTTTTTCCTCTTTCATTTTTTTTTTAAATAAAATCAAACACAATACAATACAATGGCCCACCTGCTGTTTGTGTACAGTACAAACAGATGGTCTGTGGGGGCAGGGTATTTCCCAGAACATCTAAAATTACAGTTCAAATAAGCATCATGCACAAGAGAGCAAAGTACTCTTCGTGCTAATGTCAGACAGGCGCCCAGGGAAGTATTACAGTCCTTGTTAAGGGAGAAAACCATATTTAAATTTAAACAAATTTAAAACAAATCTGTGAGGGACAGACGAGGCTCCTACAGTCTACATTTCATAAGATTGGCTCTGTGCATTGTGCGTTGCAGTCAGGAGGGAAAATAAAAGTGAAGGTATAGAGGGAAAATATCTGTGACCGGTTTGAATATTTTATTCGCAATGAGATGTTGTTTATTCACATATTATTTATTGTTTTATTATTGTTTATTTTTTATTTATGATTTATTATTATTTAGTCATAACACATTATTTACAATATACAAAATATAAAAAGTACAGTAAGCATCCCAACCACTCACTCTCTCTAATACAAACTGGTAAAACTACTGTCATAAAAAAAGCATACTGTCATATGCTCCTATGGACCATAGAGGGCAGAAAAGCTTAATTTACATAATTCCCATCTTCACACTGCCATTTTAAATGGGTGATATATTTGAATGGACAAAATGTAACTTTAACATATTAAGTTGATTTTAATCAATAGAAAATAGAATCCCACTGTTCTTAATTTTATATGAGTCTACAAGTTAATATCATCAGTATCTTCAGGAAAATAAGGGGAAATAGCCTTTTTAACTCAAGCTTCAAATTCCCACCTGGACTAATTAAATGAATTAGGCTAGTCATAAAATATAGCTTACAAGGTGAGATAAGCAGCAAATAAGCAGCTATTTAAACAAATCAATTTTGCTTGGTTGGAACAGCAGCTACACTAATTATGTCTCTGTGTCTCTGTTTTTGCACAAGCTTCAGCCTGGATCCAGAACACCTGAGAAGAGATGATGCCAACCCCTCAGAGGACCTCAGATGATGCCAACCCTGAAACAACATACTGAACTACCAATCTTTACTATAAGTTTGATTGCATCATATAATAATTTCTGTTAATAGTGTTCATCGTCTGTTTGATTACGTCTTTAATTGATTTTTCCGTTCAATATGTACATTAACTGACAGTCACCACTTATAAGCTACCACTAAATATTGTAGAAACGTAATTTTCTGTAAAGTTGCTTTGCAACGATTTGTATTGTAAAAAGCGCTAGACAAATAAACTTGAATTTAATTTAATATTTATAATGATTGGCATGATTATATGATTATGCATCTTCCAAACATTAGTTTCGATATCCATTGAAAATCATCTGTGTGACATCGTTGGTTTGTTGTCAAAATACACCTTGCATAATTTGGATTAACCCTTTGGATTACCCTGTTTGGACATTGTTCGCTGGAGATCGACCACGCCCGTTTGCTGGACTATTCTTGTGTCTTGCCCTCAATACCTGTTGCCATTATCTGACCCTCGCCTGTTTCTGACCACGCCTTTGAATAAAAGCTTTGCAAATGGATCCGCACGTCTCTCGTCCCTGTCGCCTCATTACAGCACCAAAGAACATTAGGAGACAAAGACTTGCAAAGAAACTATCATTATCAACCTATCTTTTTGAATTGATAAATCTACTCTGTCCACGCTTGAAATTAGCTATTTTGTGGCTCCCTCTTGTGTCTGTAACACCAACTCGCCACATTACCTACTAGATGAGCAAATACAAGCCTAAAACAAACCAAAAATTGTATTTTACAGGTGAAATAATGCAGGGTCAATCTAATTTATATATCAGTCAAATTACTACTATGCATGATACATAATGGCATCTTTAGAATATAACAAACTTGTTTGCACTGAAACATTCAGTAAACTATGAAAGATTCATTTTAGAAACTCTCTGTCATGACAAAATAATTTTTATTTGAGCAACACTGCATTAAACAACAACATAACTGCATGATATATATATTACACACACACACACACACACACACACACACATATACATATATATATACAGTGCCATGAAAAGATTTTGCCCCCTTCCTGTTTTTTAAATTTTTTGCATATTTGTCACACTTAAAAGATTCAGATCATCAAACAAATTTTAATATTACACAAAGATAATGCAAGTAAATACAAAATGCAGTTTTGAAATTATGATTTCATTTATTAAGGGAAAAAAGCTGTCCAAACCTACGTGGCCCTACGTGAAAAATGAATTGCCCCCTCCTGTTAAATCATGAAAGAACTGTGATTAACCACATTATTTTAGAAAGCCGAGTTAAATTTCACTAGCCACACCCAGGCCTGATTACTGCCAGACCTGTTGAATCAAGAAATCACTT
>NW_015541176.1:194448-198185 GCF_001515605.1 Sinocyclocheilus anshuiensis | reverse complement strand
GGACCTGGACGACTTGCCATAATTGATGGAAATATGAATTCTGCACTCTATCAGAAAATCCTGAAGGAGAATGTCTGGCTGTCAGTTTGTGACCTCAAGCTCAAGCGCACTTGGGTTATGCAGCAGGACAATGATCCCAAACACACCAGCAAGTCCACCTCTGAATGGCTCAAGAAAAACTAAATTAAGGTTTTGGGGTGGCCAAATCAAAGTCCGGACTTAAATCCGATTGAGATGCTGTGGCATGACCTTAAACAGTCCATTCATGCTGGAAAACCCTCCAGTGTGGCTGAATTAAAACAATTCTGCAAAGAAGAGTGGGCTAAAATTCCTCCACAGCGATGTGAAAGACTCATTGCCAGTTATCGCAAACACTTGATTGCAGTTGTTGCTGCAAAGGGTGACACAATTAGTAATTAGAATTAGGGGTCAATTACTTTTTCACGTAGGGCCAGGTCAGCTTTTTTCCCTTAATAAATGAAATCATTATTTCAAAACTGCATTTGTATTTACTCGGGTTATCTTTGTGTAATATTCAAATTGGTTTGATGTAAATCATTCAAGTGTGAAAAAATAAAAAAACACGAAGGGGGCAAAAACTTTTTTCACAGCACTGTATATATATGTGACTTGAGAGGTGAACTAATCATTTCAGTTTTCTGTACAGAACCTACAGGATGTTGTGCATGCAGTCAAAACAAAATATGAACTCGTTCACGATTTGATCCAAATGAATGAATCGTTCACGATCGACCCATCGCTACTGCGGTTCTGCAGATGGATACTGTTTGAGAGATCTTGTTTGAAACAAATAATTTGCAAAGGTTCCCAAGGTGTGTTTCCAAAAGCTCAGAGGTAGCGGGCAAGAGTGTGCACGGATCCACACAGGGACTTTCGCATACTCTCTTTAACAGACAGCTGTGATTATATGTGAGCTCATTGTTTAGTTAATCATTGAACATGTACCAGTCTCTCCATTGTACAAGGATATTACACTTTTTCTTTTAAACTGTTATTTTCTATAAACGTCTTTGAAATATAATCTAATAAAGGGAAATAATAATCTTAAACAAATTGTGCCACCATTACGTAACATAAACGTAAACAAGATAATGAAATAATTGTGGCAAGAGATTGGGGATGAGCCAAAAAAGAAAAGGAAGGGGAATACCTGTGAATGAGGTCATTGGTTTTGAACTGTATGAAATGGAGAGCTGCATTTGAGATTGTTAGATGTTCAGCAGGCATCTCAGCTTTGTCATTCTGACCAGGTGAGTTTTATCATCTGGAACTTCCTGACATGAGAGAGTTTTTTTTTTTTTGTAAATGCTTTTGCGTTCTCTCGCAAATGTTTTGCTCTCCTCCAAGAAACTTTGCTTTCGCTCACAAAACATTTGCGTTACCCCAAGAAACTTTACATTCACTGGTAAAGAACTCAAAAGACTTACCATGGGCTCCGTATTATGTTTCATATTAAAAACAGCACACACACACACACACACACACAAAACCAATCCTCAAGTAAACAGCAAGTTAAATAAATAAAATCAATTGGATTGTTATTTGTTGCTTTTAAATCTGTACATGTATTTCTAAATTTTTTCATTCTTCTTTTTTCATTCCTACATTATATTTGGATGCTTCTAGATGTGGTAAAAAATAAAAGCAAATTCAGTAATCAGTTCACCTGAAGCTCCTCCCACAGCAGTTCACCAATAAATGCTGGAATGTTCCCATCAGCCTGCAAGTGAAGAAGAAAGAGTTTATGGAAGAACATTGAGAACATGAGTGATCCAGCACCTTGCAGAAAGGAACCTAAAGATACTGAAGAACAAAGAGGTTGGTGTTTATTATTGATTTGTAATTAATGATGCTGAAGAACATTAACATAGTGGTTGTATATAGAAAAGCCTAAAGACCTGTGAAATAACATGGTTAAAGTAGCAAATAAATGACATGTTGAGAAACTACTGATTGTCAACATCAGGAGGTCAAACTAAATATTATCTGAGATGTTTTATTTTGCATTAGTTTTATATCTGGTTCACAATTTTTACTTTCTTATACATTATTATTATCTGATTGATTTAAAAAAAAAAAAAAAAGGTCTTTATCTAACCCTTCCCAAGGACATCCTTTCACAGAGGCAAGAAGCCCCAAGAGACACACATATATATATATATAGAGACAAAAAGACCCAAGAGACACACACATATATATATATATATATATATATATATACAGTATATTGGATATTTCTGGTGATTTTGGCCGATGGTTATAAATCAGGAATGTTATGGAAGCAGTGTTAATTTTGACAGCAAATTTTGATTTAGCTTTAGTTACAGTCTTTTGACTAAAATGCTATTTAGTTTTAGTCTCTTCCCAAATCATCCCTCTGTCACATTTTCATCTCGTTTTTATTCATTGACGAAAATAACAGTAGATTTTCATCGTATTTTTTTGTCATTCAGAACTGTTTTCATAACAAAATGTCATTGACTAAAATTATGACAAATTATTCATCAACAAAATTAATTACGGTTGAACCACTGATGTCACATGGACTATTTTAACAATGTCCTTACTACCTTTCTGGGCCTTGAACGTGGCAATTATATTGCTGTCTATGCATATAAAATTATAACACATATGTAAAAATTAAAAAAATTAAACACCAATGTTGCTATCAAGGATACTTCAAAATATAGCTTTGTACTTAACTCTTGAGTCATGACCCAATATCCACTTTTTTTCCCCGCATGCCACTGGTATCCTGCCACCACACTGGTCCAGTTATCACACTCACAGGCACAGGCCTACTTCCCACCAAATGTAGAAATGGTCCAAATGATGTCACTTCATTTTGAATTTGAAGAAATTCTGATTATATCATAACAGAATAATGCTAATGCAGAAGCTTTTTACTTTCATTTTAGACTTGATGGAAGAGAACGAGGAGAGTGAAGAACTGAGTGAAGCAGAAGAAAAACATGTCAGAACCCAAGAAAAATCTTTCAAGAGTTTCACACGGAAAGGACACCTTAAGAAACACGTGAAAACCCACACTGGAGAGAAGCGGCACACGTGATCAGTGCGGGAAGAGTTTCACACAAAAAAAGATACTTGAATTATCACATGAAAATCCACACTGGAGAGAAGCCGCACACATGTGATCAGTGTGGGAAGAGTTTCAAACAGGCATTTGCTCTTAAATTACATGTGCATTCTCATTCTGGAGAGAGATCATTTAACTGTGTATCCCTGAAGAACCATCTGAAAGTTCATACAAAGGAGAAGCCTCATGTGTGTGCTTTGTGTGGAAAATGTTTTAGTCAGCATGTTGCCTCAAAACAGCAGCAGAAAAGACACAGTGGTGTGAAAGATCGTATGATTGTGGACAGACTTTTTTTTTTTACAGATTCTGAACTGAAACAACACAAGAGAGTTCACATTGGAGAAAAACATTATAACACTGTGACAAGAGATTCAATAATTCATCATCTCTGAAAGCACATTTGAGGATCCACACTGGAGAGAATCTACACACGTGTGATCAGTGCAGTAAGAGTTTCACACAAAAAGTACAACTTAAGGAACACATGAAAATCCACACTGGAGAGAAGCCGTATCACTGTCCTGCCTGTGGGAGAAGTTTCACTCATTTCTCTTCTCTTCTCTTCTCTTCTCTTCTCTTCTCTTCTCTTCTCTTCTCTTCTCTTCTCTCCTCTCCTCTC
>NW_015541176.1:189449-194075 GCF_001515605.1 Sinocyclocheilus anshuiensis | reverse complement strand
TTCTCTTCTCTCCTCTCCTCTCCTCTCCTCTCCTCTCCTCTTCTCTTCTCTTCTCTTCTCTTCTCTTCTCAGTCATTCAAAAAAAGTTGTCTGAAATCACAGTATCGCAGTATGAAATCACATTCAGATTCAGCCCTTTCAAGTGCGACGCTGCATTCTCAGCAAACCTGACCCAATAACGTGCCATATGATAACCCCAACCTTCTACCATGTAAATTACAACAAAGAAACATCATCCAAGTTGTCACATTGAACAACGTTCATCTTCAATACCAGCAGTTTCAACTCAAACTAAAAAATCATTTTGCTTTACGATATGAATTAAATAATTTATTTTTTTAAACGTTTTTTTTGTATTTCGTTCAATTTGTTTAATTTTCCTATAATACATATGTATCACTCTTAGTTAATTCACTCTCCTTTATGAAGGATTGCAGTTTTTACATGTACAAAATGTTCTTTTTGTCTGTATTGGCAGAAACAGAGCAGCTGCAATAAAGATAATCAGCTCAATTCAGCCTGACCTGTTCACATTTTAATAATGTAATAATTGTTTTAATTCTTTGAGATTAGAGAAGCATCACAGCTAAAGGATAACAATACGTAAAAAACAATATCATTGGAATCAATTTCAGAATCATGGTGAATAAAAAAGCCAGCCAATCAAAATCTATATGACATTAAAAAGCTTAAGCATTTAAAGTGGCAGACGACATAACTGCAGTGCATAAATAGACAATTATGGTCCATTAGTGTGGACACTAGTTATTGTTATAGTTATCGTCTTTAGTATGAACAGGCCTTTGTTTTTACTTGATATGTTTTGTAGAAGCTTGTTTTTCATTGAGAACCAAATTTGGTGCATTTTTCATAATCTCCTGTTGATTTTATCTCACGTTGAAATCACTGCGACTGAAACACTGCTGCGATAGAAATAAGTATCCTGCACTTATAGAAAAAAATGGAAAGAGAGTATCAAATCATTTTAGTCTTATATGGAATCTTGTTTCCGCCATGGACTAAACAAAATGTAAGAGGTAATGTGAGAAAAAAAAAGTCAGATTTGCGAGATATAGACTCATATTTGAGAGTTATTTGCAACATATAAACTCAAAATTATGAGTTATAAAGTCCTAATTACAAGATACATACTTGCAATTGCGAGGAAGTCGTGGTAGCGTCTTATGAAGTCAGAATTCAAAGATAAGCTCGCAATTCTGACTTTTTCTCAGATTTGTTCGTTTTTTATCTCACAACTCCTTTTTCCTCAGAATTGCAAGTTATAAACTCACACAATTTTGTTTAGAATTGTGAGATATAAAGTAACAAATCTGAGAAATTTTAATTGAATTGTGAGATGAAAAGTTACCTTTTTACCTTCACCTTTTTTATTTTAATTCATTTTTTTATTCAGTGGCAGAAACAAGCTTCCATTGTCGTCACAAAGCAGTTTCTATAGTTTAATTTGATGCTTTGCATTCATGCTTATTGCTTACTTTGAACTCACGTGTTAAAACAGTGATGTTCTATGTATGTTCATGGTTCTCTAATGTTGGTTCATCGTCACGACATTAAACTAAACAAATAAAATGATCATATTTGCTGCCAATTGTTTTAATTCTACATATTTGAGATTTAATTACTAATACAGGGGGTCACACTGTACTATCAACATACAGCAACATGCTTTAAACACCTAGCATCTTTTAAAAATTACTATATCATTACATGGACAACATCAAGCAGAATGATATGAAATATGAAAAATAACGAGCGTTTTGTCACTGTAATATTACTTTGGTCACAATAATGGACACTATATGTGCAAGCCACCAAAACGTTGCTATGGTTTCCAAGCTGTCAATCATCACAGTTTCGAGTGTGAGTCTTGTTCCGTACACACATGGAACGATCATTTACGGGACTCACTCCCGCATGCAGTTGTCACTCCTGCAACTTGCAGTGTGTACATGGCCATTTAGTCATCAGATATGTAAAATATAGCTGCGCAGGAAAAATATACTTACACATTTACATACCTCGGGTCTCTAGCTACCCTATACACCTTTTACAGAAATTTAATCAGAAAACAGGTATTCTTTTATATTTTAATATTTTTTTCTTGTTACAGCTATTGTTTATAGTGGATAGATTGAGGAATAGGCCTACTAGGAAAGTTGATGTCTAACTTTCAAAAAATGAAGGAGGAAGAGAGGGTAGTGAATGATGTCCCGGGTCACTAAAGACCAGAGGTATGCATTTAAGGGCTAATTGCAGTAGAATGGATTGAACAAACCACATGTGACAAAGTTTTGTGATTCTGGCTCTGCCCTTATTAGTATAAAGGCTGGTATAAATAGAAATCATCAGGAATTACTTTATAAGATTTTATTTACAAACTGCACATGTGGGCATCCAGGGGAATGAGAAAGTAGATAGACTGGCAAAAGATGCAAGAAAAAAAAGAGCATGTTGATGTCAACATTATCAAATTAAATTATCAATGAAATGATCAAAGTCAGAAGGAAAGAGTTTAGTGTGGAAAAATATAATGGAAAAATGGCAACAACAGTGGGATCATGAAATTAAAGGAAGACACTTGTATTCGATCCAAAATAACGTAGGCTAGGTATGGAAAGTAAGAAGGGAAATAAAAGGAGAGAATAAGTCATAATAAGTAGGTTGAGAATTGTAGATTGCGAGCTAAACAAGATTCTTCATGTGCTAGGAAAACATCCAACAGGATTACGTGATGAATGCCAGGAGGAAGAAACAATTAAACACATCTTTAGCCTATAACATGCGAGAAAGAGTTGAAGGGTCAGCTATGGGAGATCTGGTATAATCTAAAAAGTATAGTGGAATGTGTAAGTGGCGACGAAGGAAGGACATTTGTGACCCTGGATCACGAAACCAGTCATAAGTAGCACGGGTATATTTGTAGCAATTATGTTCATAACAGAAAAGCCGTAGTAAATATGTGACCCTGGACCACAAAACCAGTCATAAGTAGCTCGGGTATATTTGTAGCAATAACCAACAATACATTGTATGGGTCAAAATGATTGATTTTTCTTTTATGCCGAAAAACATTAGGATATTAAGTATAGATCATGTTCCATGAAGATATTTTGTAAATGCCCTACCGTAAATATATCAAAACGTAATTTTTGATTGCTAATATGCATTGCTAGGCAACTTTAAAGGTGATTTTCTCAATATTTAGATTTTTTTGCACCCTCAGATTTCAGATATTCAAATAGTTGTATCTTGGCCAAATATTGTCCTACCCTAACAAACCATACGTCAGTGGAAAGCTTATTTATCCCGCTTTCAGATAATGTATAAATCTCAATTTTACAAACATGGACCCTTATGTAAAGTAAAGTAGATGTTGACTTATTGGATTTCTGTAAAGGGACATGATGAAACTCATCCAATTAAAAAAGTATTGGGAAAATGTTGGGAACATGAGTCAGACAAGTTTAGAAGTTTTGGAAGGATAGCAGAAGAAGAAGCCCAGTCATGTGGAATAATAAATGTAGAAATGAGCCCTGCAGTAGTAGTGTCACCCATTTCACCTTGGCTATTCCCTTTACCATTAGTAGACTTTAATTTGCAAGAAATTATTAATGACAAAAATAGAGTAATAGCAAAAGATGTCATAGTTAAACTGTATCTAGAACAGAATTACAACTCCGCAATCTCAATTTTCACTGATGGTTCCAAAGATCACGAGACAGGACGAGCATCAGCAGCTGTATTTGTCCCAACTTATCAAATCAAGATTGGTAAAAGAGTTTCTGATCAAGTGGGAGTTTACATTACAGAGATGGTAGCAATATTATTAACTATCGGGTGGATGGAGGATACTCGGCCAATGAATGCGGTGATATGTTCAGATTCATTCTCTGCATTATCAAGTCTTATCAGTGGAAGATCTTCAAGACAAGACATTTTGTATGAAATTCTTTTATGTATGTATAGAGTGAATAAGATAGGAATTAAGATATGTTTCCTGTGGGTTCCAGCACACGTGGGAGTGGATGGAAATGAGGTTGCGGATCATTTAGCAAAACAGGCACTGAAATGATCACATATAGAAATTATTATACCACTAAGCAAAGAAGAAGTTAAGGCTAAAATTAGAACAGCAATAAAAATGAGATGGCAAGAAGTTTGGAATAAGGAGGAGAGAGGAAGACATCTTTATCATATTCAAAATCAAGTTGGGGTTGAAAGAGTTAATTTTGGTAGTAGAAGAGAAGATACAATTATTACCAGACTTCGCATTGGCCATACTGCTTTAAATTCTTCTCTATATAAAATGAATAAGCATGAGTCTGGGAACTGTAGTCTGTGTGGATTACCAGAAACAGTAGAGCATGCACTATTACGTTGTTCTGCTTATGATAATGAAAGAGCATTTCTGTTGGAAGAATTAAAAGAAATAGGGATAGAAAATATGACACTTAAAACTTTGTTGAATAATGGCTTGAATCATTATAAAATATATAATGCTTTAATGACATTCTTTTAAAAAGTAGATCTGTTTAATAGGATTTAGAAGAATTAAAAAAACAATTCTATTATTATTATATAATTTTATTATTATTATTATTATTT
>NW_015541176.1:183230-186723 GCF_001515605.1 Sinocyclocheilus anshuiensis | reverse complement strand
ACAACTTTAAAGGTGATTTTCTCAATATTTAGATCACCCTCAACCCTCAGATTTCAGATATTCAAATAGTTGTATCTTGGCCAAATATTGTCCTACCCTAACACGTCAGTGGGCCAGCTGCAGCCAGACCCTTTTGGCGATTTCGGAGTCGGACACAGAGCGAGTGTTAATCCAGAACTCAGGATCGAGGTCACGTGTTGAAACTCATCCAATTAAAAAAGTGTTGGGAACATGAGTCAGACAAGTTTAGAAGTTTTGGAAGGATAGCAGAAGAAGAAGCCCAGTCATGTGGAATAATAAATGTAGAAATGAGCCCTGCAGTAGTAGTGTCACCCATTTCACCTTGGTTATTCCCTTTACCATTAGTAGACTTTAATTTGCAAGAAATTATTAATGACAAAAATAGAGTAATAGCAAAAGATGTTATGGTTAAACTGTATCTAGAACACTTGGGGTTGAAAGAGTTAATTTTGGTAGTAGAAGAGAAGATACAATTATTACCAGACTTGGCATTGGCCATACTGCTTTAAATTCTTCTCTATATAAAACGAATAAGCATGAGTCTGGGAACTGTAGTCTGCGTGGATTACCAGAAACAGTAGCATGCACTTTTACGTTGTTCTGCTTATGATAATGAAAGAGCATTTCTGTTGGAAGAATTAAAAGAAATAGGGATAGAAAATATTACACTTAAAACTTTGTTGAATAATGGCTTGAATCATTATAAAATATATAATGCTTTAATGACATTCATTTAAAAAAGTAGATCTGTTTAACAGGATTTAGAAGGGTTAAATTTTTTATTTAAAAAAAATGTTTTTATTATTTATTTATTTTATTTAGTTCTTCCTAGTCCATCAATGGTCCACACTCCAGCCCAGTAGGTGGCGGGAATGCACCTATCGTTTGTTTGCTAACCGCCATAAAACTCCAAAAGAAGAAGAAGAAGAAGAAGAAGAAGACGTCACTGTTTACAAAATTCACGTTTTTGTTATTTTCAATTAAATGATAACGGTACCTTTTACTTGCGCTCTGAAACCCGTTTTCAAAAGCTTGCCTTTTTTAGGCCCCAAAACGCCGACCGCGGTTGTCGTGTAAATGAACAGGCAAAACGCAGTTTTCCGCTTTTAGTTGCAGACAGTTTCGTGGAATCGGCCCCTCAGTGAAGTGAGTCCACGGTGTTTTGAATATTCACTGATTTATAAAAGAATTTAAGTAACATTTCGCTTCTGTATTGGTCTCATTGCCGTGATTTGGGTGTCTTTACTGGTGACTGAAATAAACATTAGCTTAGCGGCAATGTAAGGAAGAAGCTAATGTGAAAATCACTGAGACCTGAGCGGATTTTATAGTTTTTCTAGGTTGGTGTGAATCGTCGTTTCGATGTTTTGACGCGATTATGTCAAGAGTCAATGTAGGAACGATATCCAGCAGTGCTGCGGGACAGCAGCAGTGCTTTTCTTCTCTTCTGACATAACTTATCCTGACTCAAATAATCTGTCTCTACCGCAAACACTTACAATACAGTCACTTCTTCAGATGATCATGCAAGGCTTGATTTAGGATTGTCTCTGTTATTTCAAGGCAAGATGTTCCCCTTATGCTGATGTCTTCAGATCACCTGTAAACTTCCACTTAAAGGCACAATATGTAAGATTTTTCGATTAAAATATCCTAAAATCACTAGAACAGTGTTATATATTTTGTTGACTTGTGGATTTACATTATCTCAAATGTTTCCAAGAATGTTTTGAAATTGTTGCTTTGTTTATTTTAAAATATTGCTTTGTTGTGCTCTTTCATTTTAAAGAAAGAGCAGTTTCTGTCCCTAGAAAGAAAGAAAAAACAAGTTGATTATCTTTTTTTTTTATGCAAGGACTGTAGTTGTAAATTGAACTTTCATGTACTTTCATATGGACATATGCTGCTGTGTGGTAGTTATTTAACTGTGGTTAATGAAACAGAACTGAACTCCCTGATAAGACTTATTAAAAGGGAGTGTCACAAAAGCCTCTTCATGTCAAAAATAATAATGTTAGGATTATTCCACAGACAAAAGATAAATACTTAAAATATGGAAATTTGTTTTAAAACAAACTAAATAGCCTAACATTAAATTTCGATTGTTAGATAGAAAAACACAAAAGCCTTGCTTGAAGTGTGTGAATTAAGCATCCATATTGATCACTGATATGTTTTTGATTTTAGGAGATCTGCTTCTCCAACCACACAGCAATTCACCTTTAGTGAAGCTCCTCCCACAGCGATTCACCAGTAAATGCTGGAATATTTTCATCAGCCTACAAGTGAAGACAGACTTTATTAAAGAAAGTCGAAAACATGACTGATCCAGAACCCTGCAGAATAAAACAGGAAGACACTGAAGAAAAAATAGGTTGGTGTATATTCTTGCTTCTTCACTAAGGTTATAAAACTTAAAGCAGTTCATCAGATTCAGTGGCTGCAGTTAGAAAAATCATAAAGCTGTGAAATAACATCTAAAGCTGCAGTACAGAAAAGACGTGAATTTACAAGTTACAGTGGTACATTGTTTTGTTGATTACATTGAGTTGAGGCTGAGCTATTCAGCAGATTCAGCATGGATGAATATGATGGATTGAGGCGTACATGTGCCTGTGGTTAAAGGCATTCTGTTTTTGTTTTGTTTTTTTGTCACTAACGCCATCAAAACTCACCCCTCCTAAATGAAAAGAAATACTGTTAAAAAATAAATAAATAAAAATAAAAGAATAAAATGAGCCAGTTTTTTTTTTAAACAGTTGTTTTAAAATAACATCACAAAAGTTAGGTAATGCTGACATTTGAGATAACATTTGCTAGATATACAATTTATAATACAACAAATACATTTGTTTGTTTGTTTTTACTTGAAATCTTCTGTTTACAAAAAAACTAATGATAGGTAATTTTGCTTTGGAACCTTCAGAAAACTTCAACTCGATTTTCTCAAAACTTACTTTGCTGACTCTACAGTCATGGCCAAAAGTTTTGGGAGTGACAAATTTTGTGGTTTGCAAAGTTTGCAGCTTCAGCTGTTGTGGTGTTCATTCACATTGTTTCTAGATTATTGTGTAGAGTGATCATATGCATTTTAAATAATTGCTAAAAGCTTCATTGGCCACAAAAAAATTTAAAAAAAGAACTTTTGACAAAAAAAAAAAAATTCACTGTTTTTTGATCATGACACAAAATGACCAGCTAACATTAATTGACTAATCATATTAGCAGCACATGTGAAAGTGTGAATGAGTACTAGTCAGGTTAATCACTATCATACTAATTAAATTGTAAGAGCAGACTGATAGCTATAAAAGGAGGGAAGAAGCACTTCCAATCATTGTGTTCTTGTTAGCAATGGTTACCTCCAAAGAAACACGTGCAGCCATCATCGCTTTGCATCAAAATGACCTTACATGCAAGAAAATTGCTACAAAGAATATTGCACCTGAAAGAACCATTTACCGGATCATCA